>NC_090744.1:3961835-3966835 GCF_036898095.1 Palaemon carinicauda | reverse complement strand
ATAAGCAATGCAAAGTGAATGGGTGAGCAAGGTAGATGAATCTCGTTGTGAGAATAATATATTCTAACAAAATCAGTAAATTTGGGGTTACCTTATAACATGCAAGGTAAGAAATCAGGGATGATTTACAGCTGGAAGGCGATTGTAAACAAAAGAAAATGAGGAAAATGGAATGAAAATGGCGCTGAAATAAGGTGATGTATTTACGAAGAAAAGTGAAAAATAAACATTAGACAAAAAAGCATATGTACAACATATGGGGATATCACAATATGTATATTCTGTACATCCTGTAACACTGAGTGGCATTGCCAAATATATGATTCCTTGGTCTCCCCACGACCCCTGGGTAGAGGGAAAGGAAGTAGTCATACCCTGGTGTGAAGGAGTATCCCGAGAGGTACAATCGGAACCTTAATCTCTCACAAATTCCCCAAACTGGCTGTTGTAAATTAGGAGAGGAGAGGGAGTGGGAAGGGTTGAATCTGTGTGTGTTTGCATATCTATCTAAATATTTAGACGCCATTTTTGACGGGTCGCGTACACTACAACATAAAAAAAGCATAAAATAATTGATGGAATGTAATAGCGTCTTGAGCGAATATTTAGGATCATCTGTGATTTACATGACAATTTAGAAACTTAGCAGAGAATTGAAATTTTCACTCAGTGAAGTTCATCATTCTCTGGGTCATATCAATGATTTTGTTTCAGAACTGATGCCTTTCAGGGAAGGACTCAAATGACTGACAGAATATTGATAAGGACTGGCAGATGCTGAGTGACACAGGCGCGGATATGGTCACAGCAGATGAGAGAGAGAGAGAGAGAGAGAGAGAGAGAGAGAGAGAGAGAGAGAGAGAGAGAGAGAGAGAGAGAGAGAGAGAGAAATGGTGTAAGCCTTTGAGATGATTCGTCTAAAAAATAGGAAAGAAATTTGTTGGAAAAGTAGGACGTTATGAGTCTAAGGTCTCCAACAGGAAAAAGTAGCCTAGTGATGAATGTAAATAAGGAAATAATTATAACGTGTTGTTAAACAGGATTGGTTGCAAACAACAAAATTATATCCGTTCGTGAATTAAAAATGATTCGTGTTATTCATAAATGGCAGCGTATAGCTGCAATTTCCATCTGTATTAAACAGTATGCAAATCTGTTGCAGATATGATGAAAAGAAACACTGTAATATCGATGGATTTATGATGATAATAATAATAATTTTAATAATTTTCATAACGATAATATTTTCATGAGTGATAGTTTAAAAAATTTTGATAATAATAGTTTTTGTAATTTTAATGAATGATAATAAAATTTTTAATAATTTTGATGATAATAATAATTCTGCCGATAAAATTTTTATAATTTTGATAAGAATGATAATAATTCAATTAAGAATAAGTCTAATAAAAATAAAAATTTTACTAATAATAGTTTTAATAATGATACTTTCACTAATAATGATTCTAATAAAAATAACAATGTCACTAATAGTAATTCTAATAATGATAATAATTTCACTAATAATGGTCATAATATTAATAGCAATTTCAGTAATAATAATCTTAATAATGATTATAATTTCACTAATAATAATTTTCATAATAATAAGAGTTTCAGTAATGATAACTTTAATAATGATAATAATTTCACTAAAGAAAAATTTGATAATGTTCATTGTATCAATAATAATAATTCTTGAAATTGGTTAGGTAGCTAGAAAGTGACAATTCAGCCACATACTTCCTGTGCTAGTAGAGCAAGAAGCTTCCAGGCACCTGTGCAACCTCTAGAAGCCCGTGAATTTCTATATCCATCAGATATATACATTTTCTTTCATAGAGCCCTGTTTTGTGTTAGTCGATCAACTGTAATATAGACGTTTTGGAGCTAAAGGTTTCTCATGAGCACCAGAGTCAATGCCCTAGGTAGTACCAGGGAGGGTCAGGCAATGGCTTTTGATAGTTCAGCAGATATACTCAACCCGACTCCTTCCTATCTCAAATGCACGTTGTGGTTATAGACACTACTGAAAAATACTGGTCTTAAGTTAAGCAGAAAGTCTCAACGTATTGGAAACGGTCCAGCCTGGAGATCTGCTGTACTGGTGTTGCAGACCCGCTCTCATACCTGCCTGGCTCTCTTATGGACTGGGGCTCGTAACCAGCTCATGCTCGATAGCTTCTTGTAATAATTGGAACCTCACATAATTGTGAGATAAGGATAATAAGTTTGGCTGAGCCTTTAAGTATATCTGCTGAGTCATCGGCAGCCATTGCCTGGCCCTCCCTGATCCTAGTTTGGGTGGAGAGGGAGCTTAGGTACTGACCATATGTCAGTGTCCCTTGCTTTTTCCATTCATGAGCGGCATTTAAGACTTTGTCAGTTAGGGATTTTTCTACTAGTCTAGAAAACCATTTTGTTTGTAAAAAATAATAAAAAAAAAAAACTATTTTTAATCTGATATAAGACTTCTTGTATCGAAATGTTATTTATCTTTTTAAAAGATTGTGTTTATTTTGTTACCTTGATTTTTGAGATTGATTATTTTCTTTAAGGGGGAAAATTATGTTTCTGGCAAATATGTCTGCTTTGAGATCACTCTAAAACCACCAAAAAGCTCTCACCTTTGGTCCAAGTTTTTCGGAAGTTTTGTCAGGGATAACATAATGGTTGGCACATTTTATCTCTCTCTCTCTCTCTCTCTCTCTCTCTCTCTCTCTCTCTCTCTCTCTCTCTCTCTCTCTCTCTCTCTCACATTTGTCTAATCTGTACTCTATTTATCCATGGTATTATACCATAAACATTCAAACTATAACATTAGAACTATTTGTTCTCTCTCTCCCTCTCTCTCTCTCTCTCTCTCTCTCTCTCTCTCTCTCTCTCTCTCTCTCTCTCTCTCTCTCTCATTTGTCTAATCTGTAACCTTATCCGTGGTATTATACCATAGGCAACGAAACTATAAAATTAGAACTATTTTGGTTTTTTCTCTCTCTCTCTCTCTCTCTCTCTCTCTCTCTCTCTCTTCTCTCTCTCTCTCTCTCTCTCTCTGCATTATGTGTTTTATCTTAAATTATTATTATGAAGGCAGATAATTACCTATTATTCATTCTCCCTCTCTCTCTCTCGCTCTCTCTCTCTCTCTCTCTCTCTCTCTCTCTCTCTCTCTCTCTCTCTCTCTCTCTCTCTGCCCTTATACAACAGCGTATCATTGAACTTAATATAAAATCAGAAAACAATACAGATGTTGTTGTTTTATTCAAAATATTCTATCTTAAATTGTCCTTACTTTTCATATAGTTTATTTATTTCCTTATATCCTTTCCTCACCAGGCTAGTTTTCCCTGTTGGAGCCCTAGGGCTTATAACCTCCTGCTTCTCCAAATAGGGTTGTAATTTAGCTATTATTAATAATAATAATAATAATAATAATAATAATAATAATAGTAATAATGATAATAATAATAATAATAATAATAATAATAATAATAATAATAATAATAATTTTGATTTTCTGACTTATTTCTTAAAATGTACTTTTCATCTTCATTCAATCTATATTTTGATTTTAAAATGTCCCCCTCTCCATCTTGAAGTTAAATCACTTCGATGTGTCTTTTCATCTTCCATATATTAGTTTTAAAACTTATGAAAACTCAGAGGAGAAGTTGATTACTTTTAAAGATTATTTCTCGTTTAAACTTATGGCAGCCTTGTGTTATGATAACAAAATGGACAACAGTATGAGGATCACAACTTTAGAGATAGCTTAGCTAAAATAAATGCCTGTTTGTTGTCATTGTTATCATTCATTCATGATAACACCATTGATATCTTTAATGCTAGTAATAATCTGATGTCAATAATGATTGCATAACCATCTTCAAAATATTGTTTTGTAATACAATTGATGATTCCATTTCAATAATGATAATATTACCATATTAAAAATTTCGTTTTGATACTATTAATAATATCATCTCACCAATGATAGTATTATTATGTTCAAAATATTGTTTTGTAAGACGATTAATAATTACATTTTATTATTGATAACATTACCATGTTTAAAATATTGTTTTGTAATACTATTGATAATCTCATCTCACCAATGATAACGTTAACATGTTCAAAATATTACTTTGCAATAAGTGTAATAGTATCATCCTACCTATGATGATATTACCATGTTCTAAATATTGTCTTCTAATAGTACTTATATTCCTATCTCTACAATGCTAACATTGCCTTGTTCAAAATATTGTTTTTAATACTATTGATAATCTCATGTGAACATTGATAACATTACCATGTTTGAAATATTGTTTATAATACTATAAATTACCTCATCTCACCAATGATAACGTTACAATATTCAAAATATTGTTTTATAATAATACTGATAATGTTATCTCACTATAGAAAATCTCTCTTCCATTCGTCAGAAGCTCATTGAAAAGGTACCTCCTCAAAATCATCATCATCATCATCATTTCTTCCCACTCCTATTAACGCAAAGGGCCTCTGTTTGATTTCACCAGTCGTCCCTATCTTGAGCTTTTAAATCAACGTTTCTCTATTTATCATCTCCTACTTCACGTTGCATAGTCCTCAGCCACAGGCCTCGGGATCTTCCAACTCTTTTAGCTCCTTTTGGAGCCCAGTTGAAAGTTTGGTGTACCTCAAAGTCATATTTCAAGAGAAATTTTCGTAGAATATGAAGGCATTGAAGATTTCCATAAAGTTCATTGCAAGTTTATTTGCTAACTTTTCCACTGAGCACAAAGAAATTTGTCCTATAGAATTTTTTTTTTCTGGCTGGAATTAGATTTTTTTATTCGAAAAGAAATGTGTTGAGGGACTCGGTAAAAGATGGATGCTTCACTAGAACTGGAATATATACATATATATATATATATATATATATATATATATATATATATATATATATATATATATATATGTGTGTGTGTGTGTGTGTGTATGTGCATATATATACA
>NC_090744.1:3946835-3949335 GCF_036898095.1 Palaemon carinicauda | reverse complement strand
TTGAAATTTAACGTAATACGTATATTGATATATCACTAACTTGAAATTTAACGTAATACGTATATTGATATATCACTAACGTGAAATTTAACGTAATATGTACATTGATATATCACTAACTTGAAATTTAACGTAATATGTACATTGATATATTACTAATTTCAAATTTAACGTAATATGTATATTGATATATCACTAACTTGAAATTTCAAAAAAATATGTATATTGATATATCCCTAACTTGAAATATAACATAATATGTACATCGATATCACTTACTTGAAATTTAACGTAATACGTACATTGCTGTATCACTAACTTGAAATTTAACATAATATGTACAGTGATATATCACTAACTTGAAATGTAACGTAATATGTACATTGATATACCACTAACTTGATATTTAACGTAATATGTACACGGATATATCACTAACTTGAAATTTAACTTAATATGTACATTGATATATCACTAGCTTGAAACTTACGTAATACGTACATTGATATATCACAAACTAGAAATTTAACGTAATATATACATGATATATCACTAACTTCAAATTTAACGTAATACGTACATTGATATATCACTAACTTGAAATTTAATTTAATACATACATTGATATATCACTAACCTGAAATTTAACTTAACACATACATTGATATATCAATAACTTGAAATTTAACTTAATACGTACATTGATATATCACTATCTTGAAATTTAACGTAATATGTACACTGATATATCACTAACTTGAAATTCAACCTAATACGTACATTGATATATCACTAACTTGAAATTTAACTTAATACGTACATTGATATATCACTAACCTAAAATTTAACGTAATATGTACATTGATGTATCACTAACTTGAAATGTAACGTATTACGTACATTAATATATCACTAACTTATAATTTAATGTAATATGTACATTGATATATCACTAACTTAAAAGTTAACGTAATACGTAAATTGATATCTCACTAACTAGAAATTTAACGTAATGGGTACATTGATATATCACTAAATTGAAATTTAACGTAATATGTACATTGATATATCACTAACTTGAAGTTTAACGTAATAGGTACATTGATATATCACTAAATTGAAATTTAACGTAATATGTACAATGATATATCACTAACCTGAAATATTACGTAATATGTACATTTATATATCACTAACTTGAAATTTATGGTATTATGTACATTGATATATCATTAACCTAACCTGAAATTTAACGTAATATGTATATTGATATATCACTAACTTGAAATTTAACGTAATATGTACATTGATATATCACTAACTTGAAATCTAACGTAATACGTACATTGATATATCACTAACTTGAAAGTTAACGTAATATGTACATTTATATATAACTAACTTGAAATTCAACGTAATATGTACATTGATATATCACTAACTTGAAAATTTAACGTAATGTCTTACAATTACTAAAAGGTATTATAGTTAAATTCATGGAAGGGAGAATTGAAAAAAAGGTCCCAACCAAGAAGAAATATTACTTTTACCTCAAATTCCTGAGTAATTTACCGGTCTGAAAAGTGACGTTGAAATATGTTTTTAGGTCTGGAGGAAATGAAGATGAAATGGCCTCGGCTGTGGAACTTAATATAACATATTTCTTGGATTAGAAGACAGCCATTTCTCTCTCTCTCTCTCTCTCTCTCTCTCTCTCTCTCTCTCTCTCTCTCTCTCTCTCTCTCTCTCTCTCTCTCATATTTCTTGGATTAAAAAACAACTCTCTCTCTCTCTCTCTCTCTCTCTCTCTCTCTCTCTCTCTCTCTCTGATGGACTAGAAACTCTTTTTGACCTTGTTACTCCTTTTAATACTCTCTCTCTCTCTCTCTCTCTCTCTCTCTCTCTCTCTCTCTCTCTCTCTCTCTATTCATAACAAGAGTTTTATAATTAGTTTCTACCATTTAATCTGCAATGTCTCTATTCAACTTTCTAAATGGTGTTCTTCAACAACTACATAATCAGACTAATTAATACTTGGGTCGTATGGAAATAACAGATCTCTTTCGATTTGAACATTCTTTTGAAGACTGACCATATATACATATGACCAGCACCCAAGCCCCTTCTTCACCCAAGCAGGGACCAGGGAGGTTCAGGAAATGGCTGCTGATGACTCAGCAGACAGACCTATAGGCTCCCCCAAAACCCCCATTCTTAGCTCACATGGATGGTGAGGTTGCAGCGACCAAATGAACTAACAAGTTTGAGCGGGACTCGAACCCCAGTCTGACGTTCGCCAGTCAGGGACGTTAGGACATCGGCCATTTAAGAAGATAAGAATATCTATACGTTATTTCCAAGATTTTGATAGGACGTAATTACCTCCACCAATGAAGTTGGAAGGAAGTTATGTTTTACCCCCTGTTTGTGTGTATGTTGGTGTGTGTGTGTGCGTTGGTTTATGAACAGCTTCCTGGCCACAATTTTCATTGTAGAGTAG
>NC_090744.1:3937951-3946335 GCF_036898095.1 Palaemon carinicauda | reverse complement strand
AAGGTCAAACAGGATTTCACTCTTGGATACGATTTTTGGAATTATATGTTATCAATTATATGTTATCAATTCAAAGTTCTACTTAAAGGTCAAAAGGCCAAATATTTAATCTGTCATTGTTGTTGGCTATACTTTTAGAACTGTAACAATAGAAGCATATAAATGTAAAATTATTTTTGGCTATAAATTTAGAGCTATAATGATAGAAACATGTAAATGTGAAATTGTTTTTGGCTATAACTTTAAAACTATAATGATAGAAACGTATGTGAAATTATTTTCTGGCTATAATTTTAGAACTATAATGATAGAAACGTTTAAATGTAAAAAAAATTTTTTACTACAGTTTTAGAGTTATAATGTTAACAACCTTTTAATGCGAAAGTATTTTTGACTATAAGTTTAGAACTATAGTGGATGGCAATTTTCAAAAATGCTTTTTTTTTTCTTTCTTTTTTTTCTCGTCTATAATTTTGAAACTGTAATAGGAGAAAACATTGAAATATGAAGCTGTTTTCTTTGCTATAATCTCAATTTCTATGACATATAGAAACTTTATATTTTGTATGTTTAACCTGCCAGTGATGCAAATCTGTAGAACAAGGTCAATAATATTGATTCAGGGTTGTGGTGGCCGATGTCCGTAACGTCCCTGACGGAGGTTCAAGTACTGCTCAAACTCATTAGTTTCTTTGGTGGCTACAATCTCACCATCCTTGTGAGCCAAGGAAGTGGGTTTTGGGGGAAGTGTATAGGTACATTTGCTGAGTCATCAGCAGCCATTGCCTGGCCATCCTTGGTTCTAGCTTGGGCGCTGATCATATGTATATATGGTCAGTCTCTAGGGCATTGTCCTTTTTGCTAGGACAATATCAATGTCAGTACCAAGACGAATAAATGAAGACACCAGCGTTAGAACAATCTGCGTAAAATCTAAAATTTCCTCTTTTGCGTTAAGCAAAACAAACTTCATTTTACGCGCAGCGCCATTTCGGGTACAAATTCTGGATGGCAGCTGCAAAGAGAAGTTGTTTATGGAAATTACTGTTTTTCAGTGCCTCATGTTCCAACGGCAGAAATGTGTCCAAACTAGAAGAGAATACAATTCGCCAGAAAAGGTAAATAATATTGAATAATTAACATTTTCATTTTGTTAAACAGACAATAATCTTATTTTAGTATCGAATACAATACGCCATAAAACGTGAGCAATGTTGAATAATTATTGACATTTTTATTTTGCTGAAAAAAAAATCTTATTTTAGTTCCGTGACATTTTAAATTTCCAATCATATTTTAAAAAAACGTTTTTCAGATCATATTTTAGATAACGATAACTACAACAAATGCAGCCGTTTCTAGTTCGCTACAGGACAAAGGCCCTCAGACATGATAATTCAAGTTTGGAGTTTGGCCAATTTTTTTCACCATCCTGGCCAATGAGGATTGGTGATGGTGGGATGCTTTATTTGGCCATACAAAAACAACAACAAACTCGAGCATTTTTAGTCCACTGCAGGACAAAGGCCTCAGACATACCAATTCCTACCTGGGGTTTGGCCAGTTTTCATCACCACGCTGGCCAGTGTGGATTGGTGATGGTGGGAGACTTTAATTTGATTGCTCACAGCAAACCAGTCTAGTATGGGTGGCCCAACAACAACAAACGCAGCCATTTCTAGTCAACTGCAGCACAAAGGCCTCAGACATGCCAATTCCCATCTGAGGTTTGGACAGTTTTCATCACCACGCTGACCTGGCCAGATTGGTGATAGTATGGGACTTTAGCCTGATCGCTCTCAGCAAACCAACCTAGTATGTGGGGCCCTATCTGGTACAGCTATGCTGAACATAGTGATGCACAAACCATTTCACCACGTTAAGGTATCCTAAGAAAGTCATCTTAGATAATGGTGAGAATAATTATTCATATAAACAGAAGGTAAAATGAAATATAGAAAATCTTATTTAAGTATCACATTATCTTAGATTTTGAATTATCTTTGAAATAATATTTCAGGTTGTAACTTGAATAATGGTAAACATAAATACTCATATAAACAGAATATAACTACTTTATTCTTTCTCTGTCCACTTGCTTCTCTTCCTCTGAATTCTTATTTATTTTTAATGATTATCAAATGTAAAATTGTGTTAAATAAAATGCGCAAGGTAGGTGTTCACAAACAAACTAACACACACAAACAGGGGGTAAAACATAACCTCCTTCCAACTTCGTTGGAAGGGGTTAGTGAACGCAGGTCATTTTATAAACTCCCTGGCAGAGGTAACAAGAGAATTACCGAGATTACAATACCATATTTCATTTCGTCTTTTAATCATGGAGTAATTAGTTTCAAGTAATTCATATTGCTATTCAGGGTTAATAAACTTTCTTCTTAAAGTTCCTTTCGCCTACGCTACGTTTGGCTGATTTAGTTTAGAAAGGTTATTGTAAGTTTTGGCAGAGAGAGAGAGAGAGAGAGAGAGAGAGAGAGAGAGAGAGAGAGAGTCTAACCTTTAATTTACACGTAAATCACACAAGAACGGAACATTCTGAGAGAGAGAGAGAGAGAGAGAGAGAGAGAGAGAGAGAGAGAGTCAGTCTAAGCTTTAATTTACACGTAAATCACACAAGAACGGAAAATTCTGAGAGAGAGAGAGAGAGAGAGAGAGAGAGAGAGAGAGAGAGTCAGTTTAAGCTTTAATTTACACGTAAATCACACAAGAACGGAAAATTCTGAGAGAGAGAGAGAGAGAGAGAGAGAGAGAGAGAGATTTTCTCATAATCGATTTCTAGATAATTTAGCTAATACTAAGCAAAGAGGCAGAGAGAGAGAGAGAGAGAGGAGAGAGAGAGAGAGAGTCAGTCTAAGCTTTAATTTACACGTAAATCACACAAGAACGGAACATTCTGAGGGAGAGAGAGAGAGAGAGAGAGAGAGAGAGAGAGAGAGAGAGTCAGTCTAAGCTTTAATTTACACGTAAATCACACAAGAACGGAAAATTCTGAGAGAGAGAGAGAGAGAGAGAGAGAGAGAGAGAGAGAGAGAGAGATTTTCTCATAATCGATTTCTAGATAATTTAGCTAATACTAAGCAAAGAGGCAGAGAGAGAGAGAGAGAGAGAGAGAGAGAGAGAGAGAGAGAGTCTAACCTTTAATTTACACGTAAATCACACAAGAACGGAACATTCTGAGAGAGAGAGAGAGAGAGAGAGAGAGAGAGAGAGAGAGAGGAGAGGGAGAGAGTCAGTCTAAGCTTTAATTTACACGTAAATCACACAAGAACGGAAAATTCTGAGAGAGAGAGAGAGAGAGAGAGAGAGAGAGAGAGAGAGAGAGAGAGAGAGTGTATATGAGTGTCTCAGAAATAATCTGTATTTAAATTACGTAACAATGGATTATTCAAAGAGAGAGAGAGAGAGAGAGGGAGAGAGAGAGAGAGAGAGAGAAATCCCACGATTGTGAAGCTGAAATTTCTAATCAGCACACTGAGTAAAATGGCGAATGAGAGAGAGAGAGAGAGAGAGAGAGAGAGAGAGAGAGAGAGATATTCTCATTAATTTCTAGATACTTTATTTAATACTAAGCAGAGAGAGAGAGAGAGAGAGAGAGAGAGAGAGAGAGAGAGAGAGAGAGAGAATTGTCAAAATTAATTTTCAGGTAAATAATCCAATACTAAAGAGAGAGAGAGAGAGGAGAGAGAGAGAGAGAGAGAGAGAAGCTTATGAATTAATGACTTCCATGTGGAAAGAAAACACGAAAAGATAAGGAAGATGAAAAAGGTAATAAAACGCTAAACCAGAAAATAAAAAAAATGTTGTGGAGAAGATTTTACCCGAGTTTGCATAAAGGGGAAGATCAGGAAAAGATCTTGTGTGTTTCGAGACTATCATTGCAAATGGTTTCCAGAAATTGAGTTGAATTTAAGTTCTAAATGTTTTTTTCTGAAAACAAACAGTTAAATAACTATATGATATAGATAGAGGGGACATTATTCTGAACCATGCGCACGCGCACACACACTAAATTCTTATATACATATGAATGAATATATAATTGTCTATATATACAATTTTATATATATGCACAAACAGGGGGTGAAAACATAACTTCCTTCCAACTTCGTTGGCGGAGGTAACAACTCCAATATAGATACAGATACAGATACAGATAGAATCCTTGCTTCCCTCAACACCAAAAGGAACTTTCGAAATAAAATTTCATAATAATATTTCATTGATATGATTTATGACATCAAGTAAACAGGGTTTTCCATTTTTTGGGCTTCCAGACTCACTTTCAAGGAGACTAATGAGAGACTACGTTGGCTCTTGCAGGACTCTCTCGAGAGAGTTGATGATATCTAATTAAAACAGTAGAGAAAAGGTTATTTGGATACACATGGAACCCTGCTGTTAAGTACGTTAGTGAGAAATTAATTTCCTAGTCTCTCTCTCTCTCTCTCTCTCTCTCTCTCTCTCTCTCTCTCTCTCTCTGAATATTACATTGTTACGTAATTTAAATAAGAATTATTTCTGAGACTCACAAACACACACATACACACACACTCTCTCTCTCTCTCTCTCTCTCTCTCTCTCTCTCTCTCTCTCTCTCTTTAGTATTGGATTATTTACCTGAAAATGAGTTTTGAGAATTTCTCTCTCTCTCTCTCCCTCTCTCTCTCTCTCTCTCTCTCTCTCTCTCTCTCTCTCTCTCAATCTTTTTTATATCAGTTCAAAAAGTGATAAGACCCTCGAGGGAAATGAATTTGGCAAACTTACCAGAGAGAGAGAGAGAGAGAGAGAGAGAGAGAGAGAGAGAGAGAGAGAGAATACGTACATAAGCCTTGTCAATAATCATACAGAGGTCTCAGTGTCTTCTTTATCCTTCTTATAAGTGTAAGTATGATTCGAAATACCTTCGGATTCGGGGTTTAAACTCGAGTATGTGGCATGTTTGAAATTACCCTAAATGCTGCTGCTTTTTACCTTAGATTACCTTAAAACTTTTTCCAATTTCCTCAAACCTTAAGCTATGAAACTGAAATTACCTTAGAATTACCCTGAAACCATGAAAATTACCTCAAAATTAGGTAATTACCTTAAAAGTTTAAACCTTGAAATCCACATGTTATAAGTTTTGGCTGAGAGAGAGAGAGAGAGAGAGAGAGAGAGAGAGAGAGAGAGAGAGGTGGATTCGATAAATCATTGATAATCCTTTATTATGGCTAATAATCATTTATAACACTTTGTCATCATTTATAATACTTTGTACTCTCTTATAATTCTTTGATATCATTTATAATACTTTGACATAATTGGTAACCCTTTAAAATCATTTGTAATCCTTTGACATAATTTGTAACCCTTTAAAATCATTTGTAATTCTTTGACATAATTTGTAACCCTTTAAAATCATTTGTAATCCTTTGACATAATTTGTAACCCTTTACAATCATTTGTAATCCTTTGACATAATTTGTACCCCTTTACAATCCTGTATAATCCTTTGACATAATTTGTAACCCTTTACAATCATTTGCAATCATTTGACATAATTTGTAACCCTTTACAATCATTTGTAATCATTTGACATAATTTGTAACCTTTTATAATCCTGTATAATCCTTTGACATAAGTTTTAACCCTTTACAATCATTTGTAATCATTTAACATAATTCATAACACTTTACAATCATTTATAATCTTTTACAGCTATTTATTTCCCTTTACAATATTTACAATCCTTCGTAGTTAATTACAACCATTTAAACTCATATATAACCCTTTGACATCATTTATAATCCTCTACAATCATATATACCCCTTTACAATCATCTATAACCCTTTACAATAATTTACAACCCTTTGCAGTTAATTACAACCATTTAAACTCATATATAACCCTTTGACATAATGTGTAACCATCTACAATCATTTATACCCCTTGACAATAATGTACAACCCTTCGAAATTATTCACAACCATTTAAACTAATATATAATCCCTTGACATAATTTGCAACCCTTTACAGTCATTTATACCCCTTTAAAATAATCATAACCCTTTACAATAACTAAAAACCCTTCGCAATTATTCACAACCATATAAACTCATATATAAGCCTTTGACATAATTTATAACCCTCTACAACCATTTATACCCCTTTAAGATAATCATAACCCTTTACAATAATGTACAACCCTTCGAAATTATTCACAACCATTTAAATTCATATAGAACCCTTCTGACTTATCTAAAACCCTTTATAATCGCGTATAATCCTTGCGAGCCCTCTTCGACACGTTTAATTAAAGGCACCGAGATAACTGTATCATCCAATTAAGAGGCAAAAGAAAAAGCTAAATTAGGAACAGTTACTGAGAGGGACTGAGTATACTTCGCTAGGGGAATAAGGGAAAACCGGATCCTGTCTTCAGTAACTCTATTCATTGAATTAAATGAATGTTTAGACGAGCAATTTGGGCTAATCAGGAAGATGGACTCATTGTGGTATATGTGCAATCAGAAACACACAAGACATAGACACATACATACACAAACATACATATATACATATATATGTGTATGTGTTTGTATATGTGTACTGTATAGCCAGCGTTGTGATGAAAACTGGCCAAACCCCAGATATGAATAAGGACATATTTGAAGGCATTGTCCTGCTGTGGACTAGAAGCAGCTGGATTTGTTATCATTGTGGTGCGTGTATATATATATATATATATATACATATATATATAGGCTATACACATATATATATATATGCACTATACACACACACACACACACATATATATATATATATATATATATGTATATATATATATATATATATATATGTATATATATATATATATATATATATAAATTTTTAACTCATACCTGGGATCGAACGCTAGCCCCTTCTAATGAAAGGCCAGGTCGAAACCAACCATGTCACGAGAGCCCATAAAAGAAATTGGAACCTGACCGCTACCAGCTGTCCGAGGATTTACCTGGCGAGACATCAGTCTCTTACCAGCGAGTTTTACCCAATTTCCCGGGCCACCACGTGACACAATTGGTAGTGATTCATTCAAATTACCCCTAATGAGTCAATATGGATTAATATCAACACAACATCGTGTTCAAATAGAAATAAATTTCTAACTCACACCTGGGATCGAACGCTAGCCCCTTCTAATGAAAGGCCAGGTCGAAACCAACCATGTCACGAGAGCCCATAAAAGAAATTGGAACCTGACCGCTACCAGCTGTCCGAGGATTTACCTGGCGAGACATCAGTCTCTTACCAGCGAGTTTTACCCAATTTCCCGGGCCACCACGTGACACAATTGGTAGTAATTCATTCAAATTACCCCTAATGAGTCAATATGGATTAATATCAACACAACATCGTGTTCAAATAGAAATAAATTTCTAACTCATACCTGGGATCGAACGCTAGCCCCTTCTAATGAAAGGCCAGGTCGAAACCAACCATGTCACGAGAGCCCATAAAAGAAATTGGAACCTGACCGCTACCAGCTGTCCGAGGATTTACCTGGCGAGACATCAGTCTCTTACCAGCGAGTTTTACCCAATTTCCCGGGCCACCACGTGACACAATTGGTAGTAATTCATTCAAATTACCCCTAATGAGTCAATATGGATTAATATCAACACAACATTGTGTTCAAATAGAAATAAATTTCTAGCTCATACCTGGGATCGAACGCTAGCCCCTTCTAATGAAAGGCCAGGTCGAAACCAACCATGTCACGAGAGCCCATAAAAGAAATTGGAACCTGACCGCTACCAGCTGGTAAGAGACTGATGTCTCGCCAGGTAAATCCTCGGACAGCTGGTAGCGGTCAGGTTCCAATTTCTTTTACGGGCTCTCGTGACATGGTTGGTTTCGACCTGGCCTTTCATTAGAAGGGGCTAGCGTTCGATCCCAGGTATGAGTTAGAAATTTATTTCTAATTGAACACGATGTTGTGTTGATATTAATCCATATATATATATATATATATATACGGTATATATATATATATATATATACCGTATATGTATATATATATATATATATAAATATATATATATATATATATATATATGTTTACAGTATATATATATATATATAATTATATATATATATATATATATATATACCTTTTAACATTTCAAATACCAATTTTCTATTCATGGAATGAAAGACAGCACTTATAGTATCCTAAAAATGCCTAATTTTCTCTAAAAAAGATAAATATTTGCAAATAAAATCTCGCTCAAAGGATGTCTAGATAGAATATTGGAGTATTTTCCTAAATTCCATTTCCGACACAAATATCAAGAAAAGTATCATAGGTCTGATCACA
>NC_090744.1:3917951-3932951 GCF_036898095.1 Palaemon carinicauda | reverse complement strand
TGAAAACTAATCAATGATGATGATGATGATAAATATGCAGTATATATATATATATATATATATATATATGCACACATTGTACTGTATATGCAAAAATCCTGTTCGATTTTCCGTTGTTTATGCTCAATTTTCTATCAGTTTGTGGAGGGAAAAAATTTCTTATTTACGACAAAATCCGATTTTACTTCAAAGTTGATCAAGACCTTTTATCCAATACTCATTTCTTATTCAGGGACCCATATATATATGTAAATCTCTTTCCAGGTCAAATTTACATAATAAGTTGTTGTTGGAGCCGGGGATTCATCGAAGCATATTTCTCGTCAACTCTGTCCTTCGGAAGACTAAACGTCGACCGGAGACGAAAATCCTATTTTCCCTGTTTTCTCTTATAGCATACAAGTTTACTCGACCCGTAAAAAATAATGGCTTGATATTTAGATATATATATATATATATATATATATATATATATATATATATATATATATATATATATATATATTTTAACGTTGTTAATAGTTTATATAGGACATATCTGTTTTGACGTTGTTACTTTTTTTAGAATGATTTATTGTTAGTTTATTCTCATCATTTATTTATTTCCTTATTTCCTTTCCTCACTGAGCTATTTTTCTCTATTGGAGCCCTTGGGCTTATAGCATCTTGCTTTTCCAACTAGGGTTGTAGCTTGGGTAATAATAATAATAATAATAATAATAATAATAATAACATACACATACATACACATATATATACACAGGTTCAATCCTTCCCACCTCCTCCCCTTTTCCTAAATACAACGCTGCAGTTTCGTCAATTTGTGGGAGATTTTGGCTCCCGAGTGTACCTCTCACCAGGGTATGACTAATCCCTCTCCCTCTCTACCCGAGAGAGGGGAGAGACCAAGTAATCACCTAGTGAGGTAAGGAAATAAACTATGTAGGCTATGAGGGGTAATGAATAACAATATAAAACATCTTAAAAATCAGTAACAAAGTTAAAATGCATCTTTCATATACAAACAATGAAGAGAGAATAGTGTGCCTGAATGTACCCTCAAGCTAGAGAACAATACCCAAAGGCAGTGGAAGATCATGGTACAGAGGCTATGGCACTACCTAATATAAGAGAACAATGGTTTGATTTTAGGAGTAACCTTCTCCCAGAAGAGCTGCTTACCAAAGCAAACGTCGTTCCCAAACCCGAATCTTCTTCGGTCCTGGATAAATTTGAGTTTTTTTTTTTTCTTTTCTTTTCTTTTTTTCTTATTTCAGAGATCCCGAAGAAGAAGGGAATGAATGGTGGCTTACTGATGCTACCTCGTAAGATTCATATATGAAAATGAACTCGGGGAAAATAATCCCATTAAGATTTATGACTCGTTAACACAGAAATACTCGTTTTGAGCTGAGGGTAATTCATTTGGAAAATTAATGAGCAACCGGTTCTCAGCGGGCCATCATTTTGGGGGGTGGGAGTGTTTACCTTATTTTACCTATTTTCCTAATTTTCCTTATTTTCCTTGTTTTCGTCGGGTAAGAGGAAAAGCAAGATTTGAAAATGATAAAAATGAGATAGAGGAAAGGATAAGAAAGAGGACCTGGTGTTTATATATGGCAAGTGTCCACAGTAGAAGAAAGAGCAACTTGACTTTAGCTCCGGGCAAAGGGAACAGTTGCTTCCAAAGGCTTTGTCCTTGTTGACATCATATCAGATATGAAAAAGTATATGCATGTTTTATTTAAAAGAAAAATATATATGTTTTTTGATGGCATCTTTTTGAGCCAAGTTTTTTTTTTTCTGAGGGCTGCAGATTTTTCCAAAAAGGAGATTTTTATGTATCAAAATAATCCCTTCAAGGCAGTCAAACCCTTCATGAGTTCACAGGTAAGAACTGTACCGCACATGTATCACACATGCTCGCACTGATAACCTGTTTATGCCTGTAAATACTTGTAGCATTGTATTTGCATTTTTGTGCCGTTCTTGATTGGAACAGATTGTATATATACTGATGCTTTCTTTTTGTCGTTATCACTCTCTGCTCGCACTGATAACCTATTTATGCCTGTAAATACTTGTCTCATTGTATTTTAATTTTTGTGCCGTTTTTGAGTGGAATGGGCTGTATATATTCAGTCCTGATGCTTTTTTTTTTTTTTTTTTTTTGCGCTATCACTCTCCGCTCTCACTGATAACCTTTTTATACCTGCTTATGCTTGGCTAATTGTATTTCAATCTTTGTGCCGTTCTTGTCTGGAACGGGCTGTATATATGTAATAATTATATATTACATGTTTAAAACACATGACCTAATAGGTCACTGTGGAAGTAGAAGCAAGTGTGAGAAGTGCTGTAGTCATATCATAGCAGGATGTGAATACCAAACCTCAGCAATGTAACATTTTCCATGAAGAGTAAACACCATCCCAGTCCGTGAGAAAGGTTGTCTGTGAGAACGGAACTAAGTATCTTCCGGTATTAATGTGGTGTTTACATAAACCATTAAGTGCTGAAATAACTTTAACATGAATATGGATATTTGTATCAGTTTACTTTACGATGTCATACGAAATGGTCATCCGACCAAACCAGCTATACTCCTGTGATGGAGATGTTAAGACTGTTCTTAAAGACTAAAGCATTTTAAAGTCAACTTACTTAGACTTTACTTGAAGATGTAACATACCAACTCTAAACTATAACACATTATAGATGACATTTGAAGAGAACCCAAATTTGTGTTAACTACAGTAGCACACTAATTAATGGTGGCAGCGGTAAAACTCTAAGAACCAGAGAAAGATCTTCAAGAACCAGCGAATAAAACACTAAGAACCAGAGAAAGATCTTCAAGAACCAGCGAATAAAACTCTAAAAACCTGAGAAAGATCTTCAAGAAATCAACAGTAATGAATCTACAATTTTGACTAAGTATCATAGTCCACCGAAGAAATGAAACTTTTAATACCAACAAATGAATGTTATACAAACTGAGGAACTGGATCTTCAATCAACATCCTAAGAAAACCAAGGACTGACATTCAACGTTTACAAAACATTGAAGAAACATTTCCAGGAAGCACTACATTCAACGGAAATCGGACCGAAAACATTCACCCAAACATCAAGAGAGAGAGAGGAAATGACGACATCACACAACGCCATATAAACCGAAGCTAAGTACAATTTTCTTATTCATTTCAGTATTGAGCAGTGAGGTGTAGTTACCACGAGTCGATAGTCCATTATTACTGGGGTGAGTTGTTTGCTAATCTTCAATTTCCTTTCATTAAAGGAAACTGTGTTCAATTTCGAATTCTTGTCTAAAAGTTTTTTTTTTCTCTCTGTGCTAATTCCGTTTTCTTTCAGAAATTCTCGGGAAATATCTTTGTATTCCGTTTTCTTTCAGAAGTTCTCGGGAAATATCTTTGCATCAGTAGCATTGTTTTAGGGAATTTTGTTATAATCTTTATCATTTAGTGCTTATGCGTTTACGCAGTGGACGTTTGTATTCATATAGATATTTTGATAGGATTGCAAGGGGTCGTAGAGATAGGAAAAGAAATACCGTAAACATGACGCCCCCTGTGACCCCACCCCCTGGACTGAGTAATCCAACAGCAGGACAGGGTAATCCCCTTCCTATTGTGACACTTGTAAATGCTCTCTCTGCAATCCTTCCTTTTCAGGGTCGGGTTAATGGGTTCTTGCCTCAGAATGTGGAGTCATGGATTTCATCCGTCGATGCCCATTTAAATGCCAAACAAATCGTAGACCCTTTTGTACAATTACAAGAAGCTAAAAGTTTTATAGACTTTTCTAAAGGAGATGCGAGTGCGTATTTAAGGGGTGTTTCATTTGAAGAAGCCGTTACCTGGGATGATTTCAAAGTTAGGCTACGTGCGGTCTATGGGGGTGAAGAAGCCTTGGAGGTAGTTTTAAAATTAAGAAATACACTTAATCAAGCCACTATGACTCGGCTTAATATTATTGAGAGAGCAGCTCTCATAGCCGATAGGCTTAATGAATATCAAGATATTTTAGGTAATTCCACTTGAGTTACTAGAGATAACATCTCCGTGAAAGATTTTTTACGATTAATGTATTTAACTTGCATGCCACTTATGTTGCCTGGAGCTTTAGTGCGGTGTTTTGATAAAAAGTTAACGCCAGCAAGTACGGAATTGGATGTATATAAACAGATAAAGAAACACATGTCTAAGTGTACTGATCTCGATCCCGTGTTGACCCAAGTTTTTGCAAAAAATTAAACAAAGCCACAACAAGTAAATGTAGTTAATAATAGTCAAGTTGCGGGAATGACGTGTTATAATTGCAAACGTCAAGGTCACATGATTGCGGACTGCAAAAGAAAATTCTGTTCGATACATAATAGTTCGACTCATTCATATAGTCAGTGCTACTCGCGTAAGACACAACAGAATCCTAGAAATACACAGTCAATTCCACAGTCAGTTCCATATGGAAATAAAAAGAAAAATCCTCAGTTCAATAAGAAGAAACAGCCAAATGTCAATGTAGTTCAGAATCTGAAACAAACAAACAGTTCTTCGAATAACGCTGATCCTGGGTCGTCAAACCAGACCTCACAAAGTCAGACTAATTTTCAAAATGTGCAGAGCAAAGCAAATACCACATAATTAACACCAGTGGGGAAGAGAGTGATGTTGGGTCAAGGTCATTCATGTCAACATCAGTATTATTGAATAATCAATTTAATGTTTTATCAGATCATTGTGAGGCAATAGATTTTCCTATGAAACACACGGCCGAATTAAGTAAATCAGTGCATGCTCCCGTAGATTTGCAACGAATTCATACAATTATAAGCCAAAATGAGTTACGACCAACATTATATGCTGTAAATTTAGAACACAGATCATTTACATTATTTTTTGACTCTGGTAGTCCAAGTAATATCATATATTTGAGGACACATCATTTGTTGTTTTTGAACTTTCCAATAGAAAAATCCGGAGTAAGACTCTCGGTTATAGGAAATAATGAATTAAATGTAATAGGCGTAACTCATGTTCAGTTCAGGGTCAGTAAGCACACGATTGCCGATACATTTGTTGTTGTACAAAACATTGATATGTATCCAGCTGTAATAATAGGATACCCATCTATGGCCAATCAAAACTTTATCTTAGCCCCTGCCAAGCACGGCGTGTATATCAAAGGGAAAATTTTATAAGTCTTCTAATACCTTAAAATAAGTTTTGGAAAAAAGGAGACGACAAATTAAACAGTGACGTACGTTGAAGAACCAATAACTTGTCTCACTAATAAAAAAATAATATACACAACCCAACAGAATTCTCGTTCACCCGTAATATCATCTTGCACGCAATCTATCGAGCCAAACGTACCTTCGAATTTAATAGTGCAAATAAAGAAAACATTACCGGGATCTGAAATATTAATCATTTCCGACACTTTGAAAACTAACGGATTGTCTGTCACACAAGCTATTTATACAGTAGGCTCACATCAACAATGTAATATTGAAGTCTGTAATCATTTAAATACCACTTTAGTAATTCACAAAAATCAACATATCTTGGATATAGAAGTTTATAAACATCGTATTCTTACCGTTGCTGAAATCAATCACGCTCAATCAGTTGCGGATGAATCCCTTTTGCAATCTATTAAAAATAAAATCAATAAAGACATTCAAGACGAAGAAATTCAGCAGAAAATTTTTGGACTTTTAACTGAATATCATGATGTTTTTTTCCACTACGGATGGATCCTTAGGAAAAACATATATGATCGAGCATCAAATAAGGTTAAGGGACAAGCAGAAAATTATCTATGTACCCTTGTACAGACTCCCCATGAAATTCCAGAATGAAATGAATGATGAAGTAGGTAAAATGCTAGAAGAAGGAGTCATTAGGAAATCGAACAGCCCTTATAATTTTCCATTAATAGTTGTACCGAAAAAAGATCGAACATGGCGTATCTATGTAGACTTCCGTCGCCTGAACGAGGAGACGATCCCTGATCGATTCCCAGTGCCATGTACTGACGATATTTTATCTTTGTTAGGTCAGAATAAATATTTTACCAGTTTGGACTTACTTAAAGGCTTTCACCAGATATCATTAGAAGAAAATAGTATCCCATACACAGCCTTCAGTACAGCCAGGGGACATTATGAATTTTCACGGATGCCTTTTGGTTTACGTTGTGCTCCCATAACATTTACAAGAATGATTAACATAGTGTTTGGAGACTTGCTATGGGATATATTGCATACCTATATGGACGACCTTGTAATCTTTTCCAACATGTTAGAAGAACATCTACGTAAATTAGAACTAGTACTACAGAGACTAAGACAACATAACTTAAGGGTAAAGATTAGTAAGTGTGAATTTTTCAAAACAGAATTAGTCTATTTGGGTTTTATGGTGTCAAGCCAAGGTCTTAAAGTAGTCCATGATAAGGTGTCGGCTATCCGTAACTTTTCGATACCAACTACTGTCAAGAGAATACAGCAATTTCTGGGTTGTAGTGGATATTACAGGCGTTTTATACGCAATTATTCAATAGCCGCTCCTTTAACTGATCTTACGAAGAAGGGCGTAGATTTCATATGGTCTGAGCAGCATCAACAGGCGTTTAATACCTTGAAAGATGAACTGTGTAGTTCTCCTATCTTAAAATTTTCATGACTTTGGTAAGGAATTCTTCATTGCAACAGACGCCTCAGACTTAGGAGTAGGTGGGGTATTGCTTCAGCAATATGAAAAACAATTTTTCCCGATAGCTTTTTATTCTCGAAAACTGAGAACTTCCGAAAGTAAGTATGCAGTAATAGACAAGGAAGGGCTAGCTATTGTTAATTCACTAGTGCATTTTAAGTTCATAATATACGGTTATCCCGTTAAGGTTCTTACTGATCATTAACCACTAACCGACTTCTTTAAAGGCTTCAACCACAGCCACAAACGAACTCGGTGGCATCTGATCATTCAAGACTTTGGCGCGAGAATCGGGTATTTACCTGGGAAAGCAAATATCATTGCTGATGCATTATCACGCAACCCCGTGTCATTTTGTACGGAGCATTTAGCTGAATTAATAGATATATCAACATCCATGCCTATTGTTAAAACGATATCTGAACAAGAAGATTTGGGCGGGAGTGCTGAATTATTACAGACTGAGCAAAGAAAAGATCAGAAATTAGAAAAAATTATAAATGCTTTGAAAGGCAATCATAAGGAAAAGGAATATATAAAGTATAAGCAGCAGAATTATATAATCAAAGACAATATTCTGTGTACGACCGTGACAATGAAAACTCGCAATACACCACATGTAACTAACAACCAGGTAGTGGTACCAATCTCACTTATTTCCACTGTCCTAAATTGGTTGCATGCAAATCCATTGCATGGACACCCGGGGTTCTCATTAATGTCACAGAAAGCCAAATCATTGTTTTATAGGCATACGATGCTTACAGATATAAAAAAAAACACATAGCTAATTGTCGCACATGTCAGGAAAACTAAGGGCATACGAAAACACCTGTCAGCCTAGGGGCTTATCCCGTGCCCAATCAACCCTTTGAAAGGATACATTTAGATTTATTAACAGGATTTTACGAGTCAGACAGAGGAAATAAGCACCTCTTAGTAATTGTAGATGCTTTAACTCGATATACAGAACTAATAGCGCTTAAAACTAAAACTGCGATTGAATGCGCTAGGAAGTTTTACGAGTGTTACATTTGTAAACATGGAATTCCACACATGATAATCTCAGACTCGGGTGGAGAATTTAATAATCACTTTCTTACCTCATTGTGTGAATTCCTTAGCATAAAAAAAATAAATACCATGATATATCACCCAGAGTCGAATGGGCTAGTGGAAAGAGCAAATAGGAAGGTTTTAAATATATTAAGAGTAACACTAGGGGGATCAGACCCCAACTGGGCTATTGCAATACCTGCAGTACTGAGTACTCTGAATCATTCATATCATATATCAATTAAAATGTCACTGCACAAAGCATTGTATGGTACCCCAGTTAGAACGACTTTCCTTTTATTAACGCCTACAACTAATCTATGAAATCCTTTAAAAGAATGTATAAATGCAAGCAAAAGTCGTTTTGATATCCTTCAAAAGAATTTAGAAGAATCATAAATCATAATGAAAAGGAATCCTGATAAAATAGCGAAGCCAACTAAAACATATACCGTGGGTGATAATGTATACATACAGGTAAATGTACGTAAAGGACTCAATTATAAACTAACACCCAAGTTTGAAGGCCCATTTAACATTTTGGAAACATTAACGGCCAATAGGTTTAGAGTTCAAAACGTATCCCAACCCACGGATGAGAGAATCGTACCATTGGCTCACATAAGAAATTAAAATAAGAGGGAAAGAAGCGAGGGAAAATTTTTTATTTTTTTTATTACATTATATGTTAAAAGTTTTTCTTCTTAATACAGGAGTAATTACATATGTTTTTCTCGTTACAGGTTTCCAAGATGAAGTTATTGTTGTTGGGAGTGATATTGTTCGGTCAGACATTTTTCTCGTGTGGGATGAGCTCTAAAACTAAAAGTATAGATTTTAAATATGGCACTATAGTTGAAAGACAAGAAGACGTTTTTATTACATCAAGTAACGTCATTGTTGAAGTGCGTATGCAAGCAACTTTTCTCCCAGAGAATGACGTCACTAGCTTAAAGAGCGCCATTTCAAGGTTTGCTGTCTCATTAAATGAAATGCATAGAAGACATTTTCCTTTTAATACAGAGAGTTCGCTTGCATCGACACTAAAAGTTGCAGAGATGCTATCTGATGACTTGCAAAATAAGACTTACGAGGCAGAATCTTTGGCTCGTGACCTTTTGATGTGGAATGTAGGACACAATAATCTTGAGAAACGTAACCCGTTTATTTTTGCGGCACTAAACATCTTTGGTTCTATTGCAAGTTTAGGTTTAGGAATTTCCAATCGTCTTAAGATTAGTAATCAAAATAAGAAAATTGAGTTCTTGACTCATGAAGATAAATTGATTATGTCAGAACTAAGGAATCAGTTAGCTTCAATCAATCAAATTATGAGTTTAGTAAATGAACATTCTAGTAATATCAATCAGATTATGGAAGTACAGGATTTGTTGGCAACGTTAACGTATTATGATTCAAAAATAGATCTCATACATAACAGAATTGCACATTTCATTGAGAAATCAAAAGATTATGTGGAAGCTATCACGTTAGCGACCAAAGGTGTACTGTCACCCCATTTGTTGCCAATAAGAGACTTAACGTTAATTGTGGAGAACGGACGGGAGAAATTAGGTTATATTCCTTTGTTAGATGCACGTAGGTTAGAATTTTATTACAGCCTAATTACAGTAAGCATTGAAAATCACAGGATTATGATTACAATTCCCTTTGATTCTTCCGATGCCTGGCAATCTTACAAGATATCACCATTTCCGACTTTCATGACGAATCACTCAAATCCAGTAATATCCAGTTTGACTGTACACTTATTGATTTCCCCAGACAAGGAAACATATACGGTCATTAAAGACTTAAATCAATTAATTCACTGTTCAGATGCAATGGATAGAAAAATATGTACAGCTGACTCATTTGAATTCCATAAAAACTTAATGGATTCATGCGAGTTAGGTATAGTGCTAGACGGTGCTCTCTCCCATACAAATGAAAATTGTCTGGATAGGCTTTATCTCTTTGACAATAATAAGTTCAATTGCAGACTGAACAGCGGCTCGTGGATACGATACGACAAGGCCGGCTTCAATGTATCATGCCCGGACGGATCCACGTCCTATTCCCAAATCTTCGTTGCAGCAGATGGTTGCATCGGGACGTCCCTGAATTATACGGTGCATGGAATCAAGACTATCATCAGAGAACGAGCCTACTTCGCGAACTTCACGTGGTCGACAACAATTCCATCTTCACCTCTCCCATACAACGAACATGTACCCAAGCGGTTGATGAAATTGACCGAGATGGACCACCCGTCACCGACTTATGCAGATCTAAGATTTTACATATTCCTGGCAGCTTTATGCGTTACGTTGATGATTTTTATCGCCGTTAACATCTTTGTTTGGCGTAGGTTAAGGTACAATAGTTTGCAGCTCAAACAGAACGTTTTGCCATGTCCAGACAAAACACCTTATTTAATTCAATTTAAAGCTGTTTGAAACTGGCCCCTTCATTCGCTCATAGGAGTAAAAATGTCTTGGAAAAGTGTTGTGTATGAAAAGCAGTTAGTACGCTAGTAATATGTAATTGAAGAGAATATTTGAACTTTTGCATTTTAAAAACATTTTTACAAACATTTTAATAATAAAAAAATTTAAAACTTAAAGAATCTATGGGCACCCAATAAAATTTATAAGCCTCAAATGTGTAAATAAAGAATCTATGGGCATCTAATAAAATATATAAGCCCTATATATATATATATATATATATATATATATATATATATATATATATATATATATATATATATATATATATATATATATATATATATATATATATATATGTACGAAACCGTGGTACGTGTACGTACCATGAATTCGTGTTTGTGCACTATAATTGTATCTTTACCAAGGTAACAAATATTTTTATTAATTACCGTATTATAATAATCTATATTTCTGACAAAGGTAACAATTATTCTTTAACAAAGTTACCGAATCATATGTATATCAGTATTTTTTGGGGGGTACCATATAATTGTTTGCTAGCAATGTACCATATATATGATCTGTATTTATCATGCATTTTTTCTTTGCTTTGGTAATATCTGTTAATATGCATTATTATTATTATTTTTTTTTAATGTGCCTATTTGAACATTCATCCTCATTTGCTTATGGCTAAATTTAAACCCAAAAAAAATATATATCCAATCACACTCCTAGTAAACATATTTTGACGTGTTGTTAAATTTTATTTTTTTTTTAAATTGAGATAGCTGGTCGAGCTTATGTAATAATTATATAATACATGTTTAAAACATATGACCTAATAGGTCACTGTGGAAGTAGAAGCGAGTGTGAGAAGTGCTGTAGTCATATAGCAGGATGCGAATACCAAACCTCAGCAATGTAACATTTTTCATGATGAGTAAACACCAACCCAGTAAGTGAGAAAGGATGTCTGTGAGAACGGAACTGAATATCTTCCGGTATTATTGTGGTGTTTACAAAAATCATTAAGTGCTGAAATAACTTTAACATGAATATGGATATTTGTATCAGTTAAAGAATAAACCATATTAAAGTTAACTTACTTAGACTTTACTTGAAGATGTAACATACCAACTCTAAACTATAACACATTATAGATGACATTTGAAGAGAACCCAAATGTGTTTTAACTACAGTATCACACTAATATATATACAGTCCTGATACTTTTTTCTTTTTTTTTTTGTCGTTATCACTCTCCACTCGCACTGATAACTTATTTATGTCTGTATATGCTTATCTCAATGTATTTTACTTTTTGTGCCCCTCTTGACTGGAATGGGTTGTATATATACTGATGCTCCGTCTGAGATTTCAGGTATGCAAGAAGACAAATCTGCCATCTTAGGGGTTGATAAAGAATAAATCCTAAGTGAATAGGGATTGATAAAGAATAAATCCTAAGTAAATAGGGATTGATAAAGAATAAATCCTAAGTGAATAGGTATTGATAAAGAATAAATCCTAAGTGAAATGGGATTGATAAAGAATAAATCCTAAGTGAAGAGGGATTGATAAAGAATAAATACTAAGTGAATAGGGATTGATAAAGAATAAATCTTTAGTGAAGAGGGATTGATAAAGAATAAATCCCATGCAAATAAATCAACCATCTGATGGTTTCATAAAGAATAAATCCCATCCAAGAAACACAACCATTTGATGGGTTTTGAAATAAATCTCAACCAAAGAAATCATCTATCTGATGGTTTTAAAAAGAATAAATCCCATGCAAATAAATTAATCCCCTTAGGGATTAGTAAAGAACAAATCATCCATCTGATTCTGTTATAGACAAGAGAGAGAATAAATCCCATGAAAAATAAATTAATCACCTTAGGATTTCATAAAGAATAAATCCAATGTAAATAAATCAACTATTGTAGAGGTAGATAAAGGAAAAATCCCATAAAAATAAATCAATCCCCTTATGATTTGACAAAGAATAAATCCCATATAATTTATTTCGTCCATAAGGAGATTACAAACGTCAGGAATTTGAAAATTTAAGAATGAATTTGATATTTATGATAAAATGTATAATTAGGTTATACAACATAATTCTGTTTTAAGTGATTATTATTATTATTATTATTATTATTATTATTATTATTATTATTATTATTATTATTATTATTATTATTATTATTATTATTATTATTACCAGCTAAGCTACAACCCTAGTTGGAAAAGCAGAATGCTATAAGCCCAGGGGCTCCAATAGGGAAAAGGGTATCTCAAACAGCTCTAGGAAAAGAATCCGTACATAGCTTAAGTTTGAGAGAGAGAGAGAGAGAGAGAGAGAGAGAGAGAGAGAGAGAGAGAGAGAGAGAGAGAGAGAGAGAGAGAGAGAGAGAGGTTCGCTGACACCAAATTGCTCCCTAAGGTCAGTATAAAGTTTTAATACTCAAATTTTTTTATTTTCTATCTTTTATTTTTATTTTCTGGTGTTTAGAAATTACAAAATATAAAAAGAAATCTAGCAACGTTATTCATACACTTAGTTTTTGTTCAGCATTTCCTTCGAAGTTTGTGAAAGTACAAACAAACAGAGCTTGGAATGTTAAGAGTGAACATTTGATATATGCAAGACTCAGGCTGTTTTTAAAGAGGCTATTGAAACTGTTCAGCAAATATTTCTTCATATTATTCGTTATAGTTGTAGAATTCGGTTTATTTTGGCATGTACGTTTTTTCAAAAATGATCTTTTGATGTTAAGAGAAGAGGCTCTTTTTAACTAAGCATCCATCACACAGCCCAGCATACCAGTTTACAGTCTACAAGTTTACAGTCTGACGTAGAGAAGTAATATCAAGACAGCAAAAATATAAATAAACTAGAGGGGCACTCAGTAAAGCGCAGACCTTCGCCGCGGCAGCTTATTACTAGACCTTTTGCTCGACCTTGACCTTTCACCAATACATGTAGTAAAAAAGTAGTATAAAGACAGCAAAAATATTATTAAACTAGAGAAGCACTCAGTAAAGCGCAGATCTTCCCCGTGGCAGCTTATTTCTTGACCTTTTTCTCAACCTTGACCTTGACCTTTGACCTTAACATGTATTAATTGGCTTGGGTTTTCATGCACTCAAATATGAACCAAGTATGAAGTATCTGTGACAACCATGTCCAAACTTATGGCTGATTAAGTGAATTGGATATTTTACTTGACTGTGACCTTGACCTTTGACCTTGACCTTTCAAAATTTGGTAACTTTCAGCTCTTTACATAACAGTCAATCCTACAAGTTTCATTGATCTACTTTTAAAATTGTAGCCAGAAAGCTGTTCACAAACAAACACAGACACACACAAACATGGGCAAAAACATAATCTCCCTCCAACTTCGTTGCCGGAGGTAATTAGTGTTCATAATAAAAAAAAAGCTTTTAAAATGAATATAAAAAAAACTTATCTAAAATGTAAAATGAAAGAAGAAAGTCTTCCTCTTTTATTCTAAAGTTTTAAAAGTCTTCCTCTTCCCAGTTATAAAGATGAATCTCAGTGCCCAAAGAACATGAGATGTTGACAATTACATCAGATTAACGTCAAGGTTTTGTTCCTTCGTTTTTTAAGCTTCTTGCTCACTTTCTTAAAATTCAGAGATGGCGAGATATTTTTTATTATTATTTTTTTTTTTTTTTGCATTTTAAAGGGAAATGACTTTTAAGATGTGATGTGATGTGATGAATAATTATCAAATTGTATGAATGTTGGGAAGATATTCATTATTGTGTATACTACTGTATAATTAAGTAGAAAATAAGAACAATAATATTTTCCATCTCAACAAATAGTTGTCTGTCACAAATATAAGAAAATACTTTATATCAAATACATAACATACTTGAATTATTCATGAAGAAAACTACATCCAATATCACTAATGAAACCATGAAACTAACGCAAGAGTCAGCTGGTTTCATATTAAGTGCTAATGTATTTCACATTTCTTAATATCTAAATTGATAACTTCTTCGTCCTTGACGCCGAGGAGCTAATAGTTTCTTGGAATTCCATCAAAGAGGTTATTAATGATTCATTACCTTGTTGGAAAGAACAAAAAAAATTGAGGGAATAGTGGCAAGACTGGGTTATAAAAGGACGAACAAAGAGAGAGAGAGAGAGAGAGAGAGAGAGAGAGAGAGAGAGAGAGAGAGAGAGAGAGAGAGAGAGAGATAAGTCTAGGTGGCAATATATTTTGCATATTATTCTAAGGAACAAGAAATAGATCCAGTGTATAAGGGTTAAAAGAGAGAATGAATAATTAGAAAAATAAGGAAATTACATAATTCTCCAACTCTTGGAAGTAAGGATAAATTGTATATTAGAAAATAAGGAAATTACATAATTTTCTAACTCTCAGAAGTAAGGATAAATTGTATATTAGAAAAATAAGGAAATTACATAATTCTCCAACTCTTGGAAGTAAGGATAAATTGTATATTAAAAAAATAAGGAAATTACATAATTTTATAACTCTTGGAAGTAAGGATAAATTGTATATTAGAAAAATAAGGAAATTACATAATTTTATAACTCTTGGAAGTAAGGATAAATTGTATATTAGAAACTAATTAGATTTATGGAAGTCAAATAGAATATTTAGTCAAAATATACATGAAAATTAAGATTATTTATATGTAAATTACTTTTTGTAATCAGAATGGTTAGATGACCT
>NC_090744.1:3897951-3902951 GCF_036898095.1 Palaemon carinicauda | reverse complement strand
ATCAAACAATCAATCAATCTATCAATCAATCAATCAATCGTAGGTAATAGTAATTCACTTCATTATAAAATGACATGACATTACAACGTACAGACTGAATTAACTTTCTAATAAGAAAATGTTCATAAAACCAATTGTGTTGAAAGTTGCTTATCTGTGATGTGATATCCAGATGAGTTTACGATATTTCTTCAGATAAGAAAAATTTCATTAAGAGTTCCATTTGTCTTGTGTACACACACATGCACATATACATGCATGTGTTTATGTGTTTATATTTACACACACACACACACACACACATATATATATATATATATATATATATATATATATATATATATATATATATATATATATATATATATATATATATGTACATATATATATATATATATATATATATATATATATATATATATATATATATATATATATATATATATATATCCTTTTATTGCAATACAATGGCTTTCCTCGCCAGGCAAAAACAAGGACGAAAAATATGAAAAAATATAGATTTTTAACACATAAAACTGTGAGAAAAATAGATTTTATTTATTTCTTTTTTTTTTTTAGCTACATAAAACTGTATTTTCAATTTGGTACATTCGAGCATGAAAAAAAAAAATTAAACATTGGCGTTGATAACAATTTGGATAAAAGAAAAAACTATTTTCACTTCTATTTCCCTTTGAAGTTGTGACAAAGTCAAGTTTGGAAATGTGCTCTTGCCATAACAACCGCTCTGTCCGTGTATACATCGAAACTCTTTCGAGGCTTTGAGACTGACGACGTACCGATCGCGAAAAGGATATAATTGGTTTTGAAATTCAATCCTGTAGCAAACGAAGTTTTACAGCAGTTGGAATTTTCCAGTCATAGACAAGGGAGGAAAGTCACTCCAGGGAAATAATTGTTGTAATATAGCATTCATTTCTAAGTGTAAATTCTATGTTTGTGTGTGTTTTCTTATACTAGTTTGAAGGCTTTCAAGGCCTCTCATGAATGGCAGAGGCAAGGGACAGTGACATTGCCCTATCGAGCAGGACAATGTCCCAGAGACAGAGTATATATATTTATGGTTGTTTGTTTGTGCGTGCGTGTGTTTGTTTAGTTGTAAAAAGCTTCTGAGTCACAATTTTAATTGTGGAGTAATAAAACTTGCAGGGAATAACTATTGTGTAAGAAGCTGGAAATAGTTAAATTTTGGAAGGTCAAGATCACGGTCAAGACCACGTGAATTGGACATTTTGCTTAATCGTGACCTTGACCTTTAACGTTGACCTTCCAAAATTTGACTGTTTTCAAATTTTTACACAATAGTTAATCCCTGGAAGTTTCATTACTCTACAATCAAAATTGTGGCCAGGAAGCTTTCCGCTACCAAACAAACACACGCACACACAAACAAACACAATAAAAAGGAGCGAAACATAGCCTCCTTCCAACTTCGTTGCCGGAGGTAATAAACATTTTGAAAGAATCTTAAAGGGAATTGATATATGTTGATATATCACTAACCTGAAATTTAACGTAATATGTATATTGATATAACTTACTTGAAATTTGACGTAATATATAGATTGATATATCACTAACTTGAAATTTAACGTAATATATACATTGATATATCAGTAACTTGAAATTTATCGTAATATGTACAGTGATATAACTTACTTGAAATTTAACGTAATATATAGATTGATATATCAGTAACTTGAAATTTAACGTAATATGTACATTGATATATCACTAACTATAAATTTAACATAATATGTACATTGATATATCACTAACTTGAAATTTTACGTAATATGTACATTGATATATCACTAACTTGGAATTTAACGTAATTGAGTATGTACATTGATATATCAGTAACTTAAAATTTAATGTAATATGTACATCGATATATCACTAACTTGAAATCTAACGTAAGATGTACATTGATATATCACTAACTTTTAATCTTACGTAATATGTACATTGACATATCACTAACTTGAAATATAACGTAATATGTACATTGATATATTACTAACTTGATATTTAACGTAATACTTACATTGACATACCACTAACTTGAAATTTAACGTAATACGTACATTGATATAACACTAACTTGAATTTTAACGTAATATATATATTGATAAATCACTAACTAGAATCTAACGTAATATGTACATTGATATAACACTAACTAGAAATTTAACGTAATATGTACATTGATATATCACTAACTTTAAATATAACGTAATACATACATTGATATATCACTAACTTGAAATTTAACGCAATACGTACATTGAAATATACTTACTTGAAATTTAACGTAATATGTACATTGATATATCACTAACTTGAATTTTAACGTAATATGTACATTGATATAACACTAACTGGAATTTTAACGTAATATGTACATTGATATATCACTAACTTTAAATATAACGTAATATGTACATTAATATATCACTAACTTGAAATTTAACGTAATACATACATTGATATATCACTAACTTGAAATTTAACGTAATATGTACATTGATATATCACTAACTTGAAATCTAACGTAATATGTACATTGATATATCACTAACTTGAAATTTAACTTAATATGTACATCGATATATCACTAACTTGAAATTTAACGTGATATGTATATTGATATATCAATAACTTGAAATTTAACGTAATATGTATATTGACATATCACTAACTTGAAATTTAACGTAATATGTACATTGACATATCACTAGCTGGAAATTTAACTAATATGTAAATTGATATATCACTAACTTGAAATTTAACGTAATACGTAGATTGATATATCACTTACTTGAAAATTTAACGTTATGTCTTACAATTACTAAAAGGTATTATAGTTAAATTCATGAAAGGGAGAATTGAAAAAGGTCCCAACCAAGAAGAAATATTACATTATCTCAAATTCTTGAGTAATTTACTGGTCTGAAAAGTTACGTTGAAATATGTTTTTAGGTCTGTAGGATTAGAAGACAGCTCTCTCTCTCTCTCTCTCTCTCTCTCTCTCTCTCTCTCTCTCTCTTTTGGATTAGAAAACATCTCTTTCTCTCCGAAGAGCAAATGAAGTCTCTGTGGATGGACTAAAAAGTCTTTGAGACATCCAAAATCCTTGTAACCCCTTATAACACACACACACACACTCTCTCTCTCTCTCTCTCTCTCTCTCTCTCTCTCTCTCTCTTTCTCTCTCTCTCTCTCTCTACATAACCAGAGTTTTATAATTAGTTTCTACCATTTAATCTGCAATTTTTCTATTCAAATTTTTAAACGGTGTTCTTCAACAACTACATAATCTGACCAATTAATGCTTGGGTCGTATGGAAATACCAGATGCCTTTCGATTTGAACAATCTTTTGAAGACTGACCATATGTACATATGATCAGCGCACCAAGCCCCCTTTCCACCCAAGCAGTAACCAGGGAGGTTCAGGAAATGGCTGCTGATGACTCAGCAGACAGACCTATAGGCTCCCCTAAAACTCCCCTTCTTACCTCACAAGGATTGTGAGGTTGCAGCGACCAAATGAACTAACGAGTTTGAGCGGGACTCGAACCCCAGTCTGGCGTTCGCCAGCCAGGGACGTTACCACATCGGCCATTTAAGAAGATAAGAATAGTGTATACATTATCTACTGTCTCAGTACTTCAAGATTTTGATAGGACGCATTTCCTCCGTCAATGAACATGGAAGGAGGTTATATTTTACCGCATGTTTGTGTGTTTGTGTGTGCGTGTGTGTGTTTGTCCGCGGACAGCTTCCTGGCCATAATTTAAATCGTAGAGTTATGAAACTTGCAGGGATTAACTGATATCTAGAAAACTTGAAATGGTTAAATTTTGGAAGGTCAAGGTCAAAGGTCTAGGCAATTCCAAATCATATAATCAGCCATAAGTTTGAACATCGTTGTCAAAGAGACTTCAAACTTGGTTCATATTTGAGTGTATGAAAATTCACGCCAATTAATGCATAAGGTCAAACGTCAAGGTCAAGGTCGAGCAATAGGTCTAGAATGAAACTGCCTCGGCGGAGGTCTTCGTTCTACTGAGCTTATTCTGGAATCTTTTTATTAATCATAATAATATAAGTATTCCTTCAGCGAAATATTGTTTAGCTAATTCAAAAGGATTCGAAAAATATCAGTATGATCGATAAAATATATATGACACGTTTCTATCCTTTGACAATTAAGGATCATATTTTCATTATCTATATCTAAAAGAGTTTTTGCAGCCCAAGTTAAATCATTTGAGATACTGGGAAGTAGATCAATTATCATAAGGATCTATTAAAATACTTCTTCTTCTTCTTCTTCTTCTTCTTCTTCGGCTATAGCTTTTCCCGCTATGCAGGTTCGCTATTTCTTGAAAGCTGTTTCCAATTTTTTCTGTCTCGATGTCCTCCACTGTGAGAGTTTTCTATTAAAATACCAAGTATGGAATTTATGATATATGAAACAAGTAATGTATATTAATATGACATAAAAGTTATGAAAGTTTTCATTTGAATATTAGCATATGAAATAACCGTATATCTCGCAAAACTCTTTATACTAATTTCAACCAAAGAATAATACCACTTCAGAAACAGTACACTGTAATTAAAAAATACAAAATATATTATAATTATATAATTCATGTTTTTGTTGTTAGAGCCCTATGATGCATCGTTTCTAAAAGGTTAGGTGGCATTATAAGAAATTTGAATATTCATTACTTTTTTCTGAAACATTTTTGAAACCAGTAATAATAAAACATATTTTCCAATTAAGAAAAAATAGAATCATAGTTATATAGTTCATGCGTTTGCTGTTAGAGTCCTAAGGTAGTTTGTTTCTAAAAGCTACAGTCGCATTATAGAAAAAAAAATATAATTTTTTTTTTCTGAAACATTTTTAAAACCAATAATAATAAAATATGTTTTCTAATTAAGATATAGTATACTTATTTAGTT
>NC_090744.1:3882951-3885451 GCF_036898095.1 Palaemon carinicauda | reverse complement strand
TTCATAAATATAACAACATTTACATAAAAAGCGGTATGCATTCAATTTATGTGAAATGAGTCGTATTTAGCCATTTATAATAACTTTGGTATGGTTTCGACTTCATTTTCTCTTAACTTGTTTATTGACTTGTTTTACTACCACACACATACACACACACACATGCTGAGTCATCACCAACCATTGCCTGGCTCTCCTTGGTCCTACCTTGAGTGGAAGGGGGTTTGGAAAGCTGATCATATGTATATATTGTCAGTCTCTAGGGCATTATCACTGTCCCTTGCTACAGCTATTCATGAATGGCCTTTAAACCTTTAAAAGTGTCTTCCTCTACCATCCACGAAAGCCTTCTTCTCCAAATCCCCCTTCATCTTATCAAGTAATCTAATCAATAGAGTCATTTCTAGACAACCCCCCCCCCCCACCCCCACCACCCCACCCCCACCCAACACCCCCACCCCCTACCCCCACCCCTCTATAACTGGTTACAAATACGCTTCACTGGTTTCCCTATTATAGGATTGGGGGAAAAGAACCCTGGTTGAGAAACTCTATTCCAATTCGAAGGCCAATGAGTTTAAACAATACCGATAGGATTTGATCATTTTATGATATTGGAGATTGATCTTGGAACTATTAAATTCATAAAAGGAAAACAAAATTATGAAAGGTCTCTCTGTTTCATTGGTACAATTCTTAAAACATATATATATATATATATATATATATATATATATATATATATATATATATATATATATATATATATATATATATATATAGTTTCTCCCAAACAAAAAAGCATCAACAAGACTTCTGATTAATATTTTAGTTTTATAATCACAGTCGATCTGAAATAAATCTTGGATTGTGTTTTATAAAAATTTTTAATAGTTCAGTCCTTTATGAACATTTTTTAAAATACATAACTATGTTCTTGAAGAACTCTGAAAACCAGTGTGACTTTTTTTCAAGTCATTGTTTTATTGACAAACTGAAATGGTTTTATCCTCTATTTTAAGATTATTTGGGTCACTCATATAAATCCATGAGTAAACTTGTCATTCTTGTAGCAATTAATTTCATAAAGTTTATGGAAGTTTGAATTTTAATCAAAGTTGCCATTCTTGTATCAATGAGTTTTATAAAAGTTTAGGAAAGTTTGAATTTTGATTAAACTTACCATTCTTGTATCAATTAATTTTATAAAGTTTAGGGAAGTTTGAATTTTAATTAAACTTGCCATTCTTGTATCAAATAATTTTATAAATTTTTAGGGGAAGTTTGAGTTTTAATTAAATTCTTGTATTAATTAATTTTATAAAGTTTATGCAAGTTTAATTCATATGTAAAACCTGCCACTCTTAAATTGATCTTATAAAGCTTAATGATTTTAAGTTTTAAGTAAACTTGCCACTTTTAATATCAAGTATTTCTATAAAACTTATGGAAGTTTAATTCTTAAGTAAACCAGCTATTCTTGTATCAATTGATCTCATAAAGCTTATGGAATTTTAATTTGAAGAACGCCTGTATCATTGTTTCAAAACAATTTGCTCTTAAATATATAACATTAAATCATATGAGATTAAATACCGGATTCAATAAGAAAATCAAAAAGAAATATATCGTATATAATAAAAAAAAGTATCACCAAGAATTGCTAGATTAACAAGTCCTCCCTAAATCTGTTTTGCTGACAGTCAAGCTGAACAGATCCTACAGGATCCTCAATAATAAGAAGGATAGAGGAGCTTAGGTGGCCGAAATTATCAATGTATTGTTAAGGATCCTGTCTTTTTGTTCGGAAGAAAGATATCCAATATAAAGGAAGATACTATTTTCTTTCCTTATGGATTTCTGGATATCTGGCAATGATATAAGAAATAAAGTCTTGTAAATATTTCATACTCTCTCTCTCTCTCTCTCTCTCCTCTCTCTCTCTCTCTCTCTCTCTCTCAGATAGAAAGGATTAAAATATCCTTCAGTCTCTCTCTCTCTCTCTCTCTCTCTCTCTCTCTCTCTCTCTCTCTCTCTCTCTCTCTCTCTCAAGAGAGAGAGAGAGAAAGAATTAAAATACCCTTCTCTCTCCTCTCTTCTCCTCCTCTCTTCTCTCTCTCTCTCTCTCTCTCTCTCTCTCTCTGATAGAAAGGATTAATATATCCTCCAGTCCCCCACCCCTCTCTCTCTCTCTCTCTCTGATAGAAAGGATTAATATATCCTCCAGTCCCCCACCTCTCTCTCTCTCTCTCTCTCTCCTCTCTCTCTCTCTCTCTCCTCTCTCTCTCTCTCTCTCCTCTCTCTCTCTCTCTCTCTCTTAGACAAAAAGAATAATGTCCCTTCACACAATTTAAGAAAAAGAGAAAAAAAAAACAGAAAAGACAGATCTATGGCACCTTTACTGCATTTGACACCAGCCACAAAAAAAAAATATTCCAAATGTTAGGACAGGAAACAGAATAATAGTACATCTGTCAGAGCGGTAAAAAAAGAAAAAAGA
>NC_090744.1:3877951-3880451 GCF_036898095.1 Palaemon carinicauda | reverse complement strand
GGAGTGATATTGCTGTCACCAACTTGTAAAAAATGATAACAAAGTAGAGTAAAGTTACGGTCGTCTGTATTTTACTAAAATACTGTTGAGGATAGTATATTTTTGAGGAGAAATTCCGATTAAAATTACTTTTTTTTATTGTGTATAGTGGTAGTGTTCTAACAACCCTACCACAAGGGTTAATAATACTTTTGATATGCGATGAAAATTGTCTTACTCCTGAATTTCGAGTGAAAAAAAAAAAAACTGTTTTGAAAATTAATTTATGGCAAATGGTTTAAAGCAATTTATTGTCGATAAAAAAATGCATAACATTTCTTATTTCCATTAAAGGATTGATTGCCAATGCATATTCTGAAAAAAAATCATTTGCGTATTTTAATATTCAAATTGATATAATGTTTTATCTTGCAAACGTTTAAAGTTCATTATGATCTATTAAAAAACCAAATATTTTGATTTAATTGAAAAGCAAAAATTTTAGAGTTATACGCAGCAAGCAAATCAATTCCATTTCTGTTTGGGAAAATTAATAAAACTGTAAACAGAGAAAAAATAATTAAAGCAAAAATGGTTCATGGAAATATGCCTAAAAGAATTAGGTCGTTTGCAGTGGGGAAATGATTGTGCAAAAACACATTCCGAGTCTTATTATAAAACATTTCTTGCGCAAAACCTCAAAAACCCATTCCTACCTTTTTACCAGGCCAACATGAACTGCTAAATTCCTATCACCATTCCAGTCCATTCCTTCTCCACTATCTGTGACTGTTCTACGCAAAATCCATGAGGAGTATAAACAACTTAGGTGACAACACATTCCCTTGGAGTATCATATTTTTAACAAGTTCTTTTTTTACACCAAAACTTTGAAGCTTGGTCGGACCTCTCTCAAAGACAAAAAGGATTATTTGTTTGAATTTGTTTCTCTGAGCTTTGTTTTTATATCTGTTTATATTTCTCTTAGGGTGACTTCCTGTCTTTCTTTGTTTCTTTCAACACTTGTTACACTGTTAGAACTTTGTCGTAAAAAGATAGCGGTAAAAATTCTGGAATAAATGTTGCCAGGCATTTACAGTTTTAAAAACGGATATATTGACGTAACGGAGTGATATTGAGATCACCAAGCCGTAAAAGATAATAACAAAGTTGGGTACAAATTAAGGTCGACTGTACTTTACTGAAATACGGCTGAGAACAGTATATTTTTACGGAGAATTCTCGAATAGATTTTTTTTTTTTTTTTTTTATTATTATTTTTTTTTTAAGTGTAGTTAGCTAATGAAAAAAAGCTAAGGAAATGTCAATCTCAATTATAGTTCTGCCTTGGACTTAGTGTTTTTTTTTTTTTTTTTTTTTTAGATCGAGAATTTTTGTTTGCTACACAATTTAATTCAAATTTCAGTCCGACATAGTTTATTGTCTTACTTCGATAATAATCATATTATGTAGAGTGAAGAAAATTAATTCAAAATAGTGGCCATAGTTGCAGTTCAAATGAATCCGATTTATTTTGGCATTTAAAAGCTCAATAATCATATCACATATTGTGAAGAAAATTAATTCAAAATAATGTCCTTATTTTCAGTTCAGTTGAATCAGATTTATTTTGGCGATTCAAAAGTGAAATCATCATATTACATTTTGTGAAGATAAGTAATCCAAAATAATGTCCTCACTTAAAGAGTTCTCTTAAATTAGATTTCTCCGAGACAAAGTCATAAACGTTTCCAAAAATTTTAGCAAGATATTTTGTTGCATAATAGTATACAAATGGGGGTTCAGGAGTTTTGTAACAAGGATGACTAGAGAAAAATTCGGCTATTACCCTTGTGTAAACGTTCACTTATTATTATTATTATTATTATTATTATTATTATTATTATTATTATTACTACTTGCCAAGCTACAACCAGAGTGGGAAAGCTATAGATCTACTGTACCAGCTGAGTCATCAGCAGCCATTGCCTGTCCCTCCCTGGCCCTACCTTAGGTGGAGAGGAGGCTTGGGAGTCTCTAAGGCATTGTCACTGACTCTTGCCTCTGCCATTCATAAGTGACTTTTGTTATGGTCAGTCTCCAGGACATAGTCCTGCTAGGGCATTTTCACTGACTCTTTCCTCTGCCATCCATGAGTGATTTTTATTATGGTCAGTCTCCAGGACATTGTCCTGCTAGGGCATTGCCACTGTTCCTTACCTCTGCTATTCATGAGAACCCTTTAAAAACCTTTAAATAAAGTAAGTAGCACTATTTTCAGGACTAAGAAAAGTCAGTAATCCAAAGCTATAATGAATTCAAATCGTAAATTACATATCCTCTGGAAAAAAATGTTCTTTCTCCAGGGCGTTGTCACTGTCCCTTACATCTGCCATTCATGAGTAACCTTTAAAAGAAATTTGAAGAACCTATGTAGCAATGATATCCAAGACTAAAAAAGTCAGTAATCCAAAGGTATTATGAATTCAAATCGTAAATCACATATCCTCTGGAATGAAAA
>NC_090744.1:3867951-3870451 GCF_036898095.1 Palaemon carinicauda | reverse complement strand
ATATCAAACCTCTTTGTTTAGTGTTTATATTTCATGGATAGAAAGTTGACACAGTTTTTCAAATATCAAACCCCTTTGTTTAGTGTTTATATTTCATGGATAGAAAGTTGACACAGTTTTTAAATATCAAAACCCCTTTTTTTTAGTGTTTATATTTTATGGATAGAAATTTGACACAGTTTTTAAATATCAAACCCTTTATTTAGTGTTTATATTTATGGATAGAAATTTGACACAGTTTTTCAAATATCAAACCCCTTTGTTTAGGGTTTATGTTTTGTGGATAGAAAGTTGACACAGTTTTTAAATATCAAACCCCTTTATCTAGTACTTATATTTTTTGAATAGAAATTTGACACAGTTTTTAAATATCAAACCCCTTTGTTTAGTGTTTACATTTTGTGGATAGAAATTTGACACAGTTTATAAATATCAAACCCCTTTGTTTAGTGTTTATATTTCATGGATAGAAAGTTGACACAGTTTTTAAATATCAAACCCCTTTTTTTAGTGTTTATATTTTGTGGATAGAAATTTGACACAGTTTTTGAATATCAAACCCCTTTATTTAGGGTTTATATTATGTGGATAGAAATTTGACACAGTTTTTCAATATCAAACCCCTTTATTTAGTATTTATATTCTTTGGATAGAAATTTTACACAGTTTTTTAAACATCAAACCCCTTTGTTTAGTGTCTATATTTTGTGGATAGAAAAGTTCACCTAGTTTTTCAATATCAAACCCTTTATTTAGTGTTTATATTTTGTGGATAGAAAGTTGACACAGTTTTTAAATATCAAACCCCTTTATCTAGTATTTACATTTTGTGGATAGAAATTTGACACAGTTTTTTAAATATCAAACCCTTTTATTTAGTTGTTTATATTTTGTTGATAGAAATTTGACACAGTTTTTGAATATCAAATCCCTTTATTTAGTGTTTATATTTTGTGGATGAAAACTTGATATATTTGTGAAATATATAAATCACTGAAAATTCTGTTTTGTAATACTAAAAAGGTTCTAGTTAAATACAACGAGATGAAACGTAAATGATAGAATAACTTTCCTCTTTTGTGTAGTTGACTTCGTCGATAATGATTGTGGCTACTGAATGATTTAACTTTTTTTTACAGTTTTATCATTAGGAAATCAGCATCGAAATAGAACAAAGAAATCTTTTACCATTTAATCATTTTTTTTCTGACTATAAAATGATTCTCGTTGATTTTGGGGGTAATTTTTCGTGTAGGATTTTTGTCCAGATACTTCTTGTTAATTTTGGGTAACCTAGATACTTTTAGTTAAAAAAAAAAAAAAAAAAAAAAAAAAAAAAAAAAAAAAAAAAATCCTGTTCCTTTAATTATCAATTAGAGATATTAATTAGCTTAATAAAATGTAGATTCAATATGGAAGTCATGCTAGCAAATACTGGTCTTGGTGAATTTCTAAAATTAACTTACCTTCATTGCATTAGAGGAACTGAGTCCCCCAAAACAGAAAGGAAAAGAATGAAAGCGCAGCACAGTGAAATGGAACAAAACAGAATAAAACCTTTTAGCATGTTTTCATCCAAGAAAACTGCAATTTTATTGTGATATATAATTTGACAGGAAGAAGGGCAAATAGAAAAGCAAATAATGGTAAGGGAAAATATTAAATAAATAGAATGAAGAGGAGAATAGATTTTGATAGTTTATTAAAGTCAATGTCTGAAATATACACTCGGGCACACTATTCTATATTAATTCTCTTCCTTTTGTGTTGTTATAGTTTTTGTAGTTTATATAGGAGATATTTGTTTTAATGTTGTTGCTCTTCTTAAAATATTTTATTTTTCTTCGTTTCCTTTCCTCACTAAGCTATTTTCCCTGTTAGAGCCCCTGGGCTTATAGATTCCTGCTTTTCCAACTAGGGTTGTAGCTTAGCAAATAATAATAACAATAATAATAATAATAATAATAATAATAATAATAATAATATAGGGAACGTCTAGTTATGTGGATATCTTCCCGTTTGTTGTTGTATAACACTGATGGTAAACAAGGCATGGGAAGAATATAATTGACTTTGTAAGCCAATTTTCAATTAACATTTCTATAGCAGTTGCATTTTTTTTTATCTCGGACACAAGGGAGGAATATCCTTATTGGTATAACCATATATTTTTTTATTCGTTTCATACTAAAGAAAGATGTCAATTTTGTTTGGTTTTACATCATTGTACCCTCAGTGATGAATATTTGTTACACTATTCTAACAAACAATATTGAATATTTATGTTACATATTTTTGAAAAACAATTATGAATATTTAGGTTATAATATCCTGGCAAACAACAATAAATATTCGTTTTTACAGTATTCTGACAATGATGAATAATTGCGCTGCGGTATTATGATAAACAATGATGAATAATTATTTTGTGGTATTTTGATAAATTGGTGAATATTTATGATAAAGTGTTTTGACAAACAATGATGAATATTTGTGTCAC
>NC_090744.1:3862644-3867451 GCF_036898095.1 Palaemon carinicauda | reverse complement strand
AGAACCAAAATAGCTCTAATTTTATATTTTGGTTGGTTATGGTATAATACCATGGATAAGTAGAGTACAGATTATACAAATGAGAGAGAGAGAGAGAGAGAGAGAGAGAGAGAGAGAGAGAGAGAGAAGAGAGAGAGAGAGAGAGAGAGAGAGAGAGAGAGAAAACCAAAATAGCTCTAATTTTATATTTTGGTTGGTTATGGTATAATGCCATGGATAAGTAGAGTACAGCTTACACAAATGAGAGAGAGAGAGAGAGAGAGAGAGAGAGAGAGAGAGAGAGAGAGAGAGAGAGAGAGAGAGAGAGAGAGAGAACCAAAATAGTTCTAACTTTATAGTTTGGTTGTTTATGTTAAAATACCGTGGATAAGTAGAGTACAGATTACACAAAGAGAGAGAGAGAGAGAGAGAGAGAGAGAGAGAGAGAGAGAGAGAGAGAGAGAGGAGAGAGAGAGACAAGATAATTCTAGTTTATAGTTTGGTTGTTCTTGGTATAATACCATGGATAAGTAGAGTACAGATTACACAAATGGAGAGAGAGAGAGAGAGAGAGAGAGGAGAGAGAGAGAGATGAGAGAGAGAGAGAGAGAGAGAGAGAGAGAGAGAGATTTCCGCAAGCTTTTTGTCCGCTAAAGTCAGGATGTTTGGCAGATCAGGATTATTTGTCCAGCCTCGTGAGCGTCAGAGAGATGAAAAAATCCTAATTTTTTTCCATTTCTGATTCTGGGGCATTTTTAGAAATCGTAGAAATGAATAATTTTTGGCGATTTTTGCGTCAAAATATTTTCTTTAATTTTTTCCAATTGCACAGCATTCATGAATTACTGATATTGTTTAGAGTGAAGGTAGATTGAAAAAAAAAAACCGAATGCAGCTTTTCGAATTTATATATGGAAGAACATGTATTATTTTAGCATAGCATTCCGTTAGTCTAAGGAATTTATGTATAGATAATTGTTAATATTTCGATAAAATATAGAAGGATTATAAAAAGAGGTATAAAAGTGTAGTTTGATCAGATATATTTTATAAATATAACTTCTGAAAAAAAAGGTTTTATAGAATTAAGATAAAACAAGCATAAGTCTTGTGCAAAAACAGTAACCAAAAGGATGAAAAGAAATTCATATTAGAATATAAACATATAAAGTACCAAAAAGTTCATACAAAATATTAACTACAACCTAATTAGAAAAACAGAATGTTATAAACCCAAGGGCTCCAACATGTAAAAAAGACCACACTGTTAAATGAAACCGCAATTTTAATCAGAAATTCTCAGCCGTATTTCAGTAAAATACAAGCGACCATTTTTCGTTATACTTTGTTATTCTATTTTACCGGTTGGTGACCGCAATATCACCCCTTTATGTCAATATATCCCGTTTTTAAATCGGTAAATGCCTGGCAACATGGATTCTAGCATTTTTTAAATTTTTACGGGAAATTTTTTAAACAGTTCATTAAGCAAAGGAAATAGGGAAAAAAGACTGAATAATGGTTTGAGTGTACACTCAAGAAAACAATGAAAGAAATACAGAGTACACATATAGATATAAATATCAGTGATTCCTGGAACTAACATTTGGCTGTAAAAATATCCCTTCCAGAACTGGAAAAGCAAAAATTAGCCTCTCTTGTATTTTCTTTATAGAGTCATACAGTGTAGAGGACCAGTTGAAGCTTTTATAAAGATATCAAATTTTTCAGAATACTGTAACACAGATATTCATCATTGTTTGTCAAAATACTTTAATACAAATATTCACCACTGTTTATCAGAATATTGCAAAACAATTATTCATCATTGTTTATAAGAATATTGTAACACAAATATTCATCATTGTTTGCCAAAACACTTTATCATAAATATTCACCAATTTATCAAAATACTGCAAAACAATTATTCATCATTGTTTATCAGAATACCGCAGCGCAATTATTCATCATTGTCAGAATACTGTAAAACGAATATTTATTGTTGTTTGCCAGGATATTATAACATAAATATTCATAATTGTTTTTTTCAAAAATATGTAACATAAATATTCAATATTGTTTGTTAGAATAGTGTAACACATATTCATCACTGAGGTACAATGATGTAAAACCAAACAAAATTGACATTTTTCTTTAGTATGAAACGAACAAAAAATATATGGTTATAGCAATAAGGATATTCCTCCCTTGTGTCAGAGATCAGAAAAAAAATGCAACTGCTATAGAAATGTTAATTGAAAATTGGCTTACAAAGTCAATTATATTCTTCCCATGCCTTGTTTACCATCAGTGTTATACAACAACAAATGGGAAGATACCCACATAACTAGACGTTCCCTATATTATTATTATTATTATTATTATTATTATTATTATTATTATTATTATTATTATTATTATTATTATTTGCTGAACTACAACCCTAGTTGGAAAAGCAGGATGCTATAAGCCCAGGGGCTCTAACAGGGAAAATAGCTTAGTGAGGAAAGGAAACGAAGAAAAATAAAATATTTTAAGAAGAGCAACAACATTAAAACAAATATCTTCCATAAAAACTACAAAAACTATAACCAAACAAGAGGAAGATAATTAAGATAGAATAGTGTGCCCGAGTGTATATTTCAAACATTGACTTTAATAAACTATCAAAATCTATTCTCCTCTTCATTATATTTATTTAATATTTTCCCTTACCATTATTTGCTTTTCTATTTGCCGTTCTTCCTGTCAAATTATATATAACAATAAAATTGCAGTTTTCTTGGACGAAAACATGCTAAAAGGTTTATTCTGTTTTGTTCCATTTCACTGTGCTGGCTTTCATTCTTTTCCTTTCTGTTCCTCTAATGCAATGAAGGTAAGTTAATTTTAGAAATTCACCAAGACCAGTATTTGCTAGCATGACTTTCGTATTGAATCTACATTTTATTAAGCTAATTAATATCTCTAATTGATAATTAAAGGAACAGGATTCTTTATTTTTTTTTTACTAAAAGTATCCAGGTTACCCAAAATTAACAAGAAGTAACTGGACAAAAATCCTACACGAAAAATTACCCCAAAATCAACGAAAATTATTTTATTGTCAGAAAAAAATTATTAAATGGTAAATGAATTTTTTTTTTCTATTTCGATGCTGATTTCCTAATATTAAAACTGTAAAAAAAGTTAAATCATTCAGTAGCCACAATCATTATCGACGAAATCAACTATCATTTACGTTTTATCTCGTTGTATTTAACTAGAACCTTTTTAGTATTACAAAACAGAATTTTCAGTGATTTATATATTTCACACATATATCAAGTTTTCAACCACAAAATATAAACACTAAATAAAGGGGTTTGATATTTAAAAATGGTGTCAACTTTCTATACACAAAATATAAACACTAATCAAAGGGGTTTGATATTTAAAAACTGGGTCAACTTTCTATCCACAAAATATAGACACTGAACAAAGGGTTTGGATATTTAAAAAACTGTGTCAAATTTCTATCCAAAGAATATAAATACTAGATAAAGGGGTTTGATATTTAAAAACTGTGTCAACTTTCTATCCAAAGAATATAAATACTAGATAAAGGGGTTTGATATTTAACAAACTGTGTAAAATTTCTATCCAACGAATATAAATACTAGATAAAGGGGTTTGATATTTAAAAACTGTGTCAAATTTCTATCCACAAAATATAAACACTAAATAAAGGGGTTTGACATTAAAAAACTGCGGTATATTTCTATCCACAAAATATACACACTAAACAAAGGGGTTTTATATTTAAAAACTGTCAAATTTCTATCCACAAAATATAAAACCTAAATAAAGGGTTTGATATTTAAAAACGGTGTCAAATTTCCATCCAAAAAATATAAACACTAAAAAAAGGGGTTTGATATTTAAAAACTGTGTCAACTTTCTATCCATGAAATATAAACACTAAACAAAGGGGTTTGATATTTATAAACTGTATCAAATTTCTATCTAAAAATATACACACTAAAAAAAGAGGTTTGATATTTAAAAACTGTGTAAAATTTCTATCCACAAAATATAAATACTAGATAAAAGGGTTTGATATTTAAAAACTGTGTCAACTTTCTATCCACATAATATAAACCCTAAATAAAGGGGTTTGATATTCAAAAACTGCGTCAAATTTCTAACCACAAAATCTAAACACTAAACAAAGGGGTTTGATATTTAAAAACTTTCAAATTTCTGTCCACAAAATATAATCACTAAACAAAAGGGTTTGATATTTAAAAACTGTCAAATATCTATCTACAAAGTATAAACACTAAACAAAGGGGTTTGATGTTTAAAAACTGTTTCAAATTTCTATCCACAAAATATAAACACTAAACAAAGGGGTTTGATATTTAAAAACTTTCAAATTTCTGTCCACAAAATATAAACACTAAACAAAAGGGTTTGATATTTAAAAACTGTGTCAAATATCTATCCACAAAATATAAACCCTAAACAAAGGGGTTTGATATTAAAAAACTGCGTTAAATTTCTAACCACAAAATCTAAACACTATACAAAGGGGTTTGATATTTAAAAACTTTCAAATTTCTGTCCACAAAATATAAACACTAAACAAAAGGGTTTGATAGTTAAAAACTACCAAATATCTATCCACAAAATATAAACACTAAACAAAGGGGTTTGGTGTTTAAAAACTGCGTCAAATTTCTATCCACAAAATATAAACACTAAGCAAAGGGGTTCGATATTTAAAACTTTCAAATTTCTGTCCACAAAATATAAACACTACACAAAAGGGTTTGATATTTAAAAA
>NC_090744.1:3847644-3860144 GCF_036898095.1 Palaemon carinicauda | reverse complement strand
ACCAATTGCTGCTGCTGAAGTATTGATCCTGGATTACGGTTATCAGACCGCTGATGAGCACTAGCGTTCTTTAGCACAATATGTGGACTCCTCCTTAATCAAAATTATTTACCCTCCACCTTGACTCCCATTACAGCCACGTGGAAGTCTAACTCACCATTAACATAACATGGAAAACAGAAAGGGGACAGGAATTAACTGAACCTAAATACCTTCTTTACCAGCCCACAGATGGCAGGCTGGTGCACACTAAAGAAAAGCAACTTTTAATTTTGAAAATATGAGAGCAATAGGTTACAATTATTACTCAAAAGCTAGAATTACGTTACAGCCCCACCCTACCAAGAAATTTTTACGCAAGAAAAAATTTACATAAAAATAGTGAAGCAATCAAACAACTTGACAGGGGGCACAAAGCAAAGCTCTCAATAACTAGGTTCAATAGAGTTTAGAGATAATCAAAAAATTGTAAGTCCTGCAAAGGAAGAAGATTAAACAAATGTCATCAGTCATTTCCCGGACCCCATCTTCTCCCTTTCCTAACCAACTATCTAAACCTAAACATACTTATCAAAAATTATCAAAAAGAAATTTTCCCAGCACCAAATTGACAAAAATACCCTAAAATAAAGGTACCCAAATGCTAAACCCAACTTAAACTTAACATAAACATCAGCCAAGGGATGGTTTGTTATTTGTTACCAGGTGTCCATCCCCCTGGCACATGCTGAAAACCTACAGGGGTGCAGCCCAATCTAGAGCTGTACCTATGTTTACACAAGATTCTGTCCAAAGTCTTTCCTTGGTACAAAACCTTTCCTTGGCGCTTTCACCTTTATGGCTTCTTCATATTTAAACACAGAAGGTTTACAAGATCATAAACCCCAATCCTGAGAAGAAAAAAAAACCAATGCATTAAAACAAAGAAATAATATTTAATAAACATACAAATAACTCCCGTTTTTGTATTAACAAAAGGCCTTTTCTCCTTACTGTAAATTACAAAAACAATAAAATGCCTGTAACAGAGAGCCGGTTATCTTGACAGGGCATCAGGGATTATATTTTCTCTTCCAGCGATATGCTGAATTAGTAGATCCCACTCCTGGAGACGAAGGCTCCACCTAAGGAGCCGGTTATTCTTACTTTTAAAGAAATTCAAAAAGACCAGCGGATTATGATCCGTTCTTGCCACAATAGGTCCTGTGCTACCACTTAGGTAAACCTCAAAGTGCTCCAAAGATAAAATGAGTCCTAAAGTCTCCTTTTCAACCGTTGAATATTTTTGCTGAGCTGGAGACAGTTTCTTTGAAAAATACGCCACCGGATACTCTTCACCATCACAACCTTGTGATAATACCGCTCCAACACCCACGTCGCTAGCATCCACAGCCAAGCAAAAAGGTTCCTCAAAATTCGGAGTTTTAAGTATTGGAGTATTAATCATGGTTGACTTCAACTTATCAAAAGCATCCTGACATTCTGCAGTCCAGCAGAAACGCTGACCTTTCTTAAGCAAGTTTGTCAGTGGATTAGCCACATCTGCAAAGTTCAATACAAACCGCCTATAATAGCCCACCATCCCCAAAAATCGGCGAATACCTCTTCGATTCTCTGGTACCTGAAAATCGAGGATTGACTGAATATTTACTGATTTTGGGAGAATTTTGCCATGTCCCACCTCATGACCTAAATAGATTATTTTGGCTTTTGCAAAATCACACTTGTTTAAATTAATCACCAGACCAGCTGCACGCAGCCTCTCGAACAAACATTCCATGTTTTTCAAATGAGACTCCCAACTATTACTGTAAACTACAAGGTCATCTATGTAGACAACTACCCCCTCTAACTTATCAATCACTTGATTCATCAACCTCTGAAAAGTGGCAGAGGCATTTTTTATACCAAAAGGCATGACATTGCATGAATACAAACCTTCCGACGTAACAAAAGCTGATATTTCTTTAGCCCTTTCTGTTAATGGAACTTGCCAATAACCCTTTAAAAGATCAAACTTACTTATGTACTTGGCAGCGCCGACATCATTTATGCAATCTTCCACCCTGGGCAGAGGAAAACAATCAGACTCAGTAACTGCATTTACCTTACGATAGTCGAAGCACATTCTTTGTCCTCCCCCTTCCTTTTTGACTAGCACTACTGGAGAACTCCACGGGCTGAAACTCCTTTGAATTAGATCATGACGTAGCATGTACTCTACCTCTTGCTTAATGATGTCCCTTTTGGATGGATTCACTCTATATGGATGTTGTTTAATGGGACGAGCATCTCCCACCTCTACATCATGCATAAGTAGAATGGTTAGTCCTGGAACGTCCTGAAATAAAACTGCGAACTTTGTTATCAAGTTCATTCATTACCTCCTTGGATTGGGTGGCACTTAAATGATCCAACATACCGGGTAGATTTCTCAAAGCTATGGAATTTCCCAGCAAACTCATACTGGAAGTTTCACAAGTTCTTCTTTCTCCTCCACCTTGGCTAAAGACAGAACTGGTCGGATGGTTTCCCTGCCCTGGTAGGCTTTTAGCATATTAACATGGCATACTTGAGTCTTCTTCCTCCTGTCAGGGGTTTCAACAACATAGTTTAGGTCATTCACCTTCTTTAAGATCTTCCAGGGCCCCGAGAATTTGGCTTTAAATGGATTGCCTGGAATTGGAAGCAACACCAACACCTCTTCGCCAACCTGAAAATTTCGTAATTTGGTTTTCATATCATAACGCTCTTTCATTTTTCTTTGACTCACCTCCAAAGTTTTTAAAGCAAAATCCCAAGAATTGATCAACTTTTCCCTTGAATCCCTTAAAAAGTCCAGCAAATTTACCCGAGGTTTTACTCCCTCCCAGTGATCCTTCACTACTTCTAAAGGTCCCCTTACTTTATGACCAAAAGTGAGTTCAAATGGCGAAAACCCCATTACATCACTAGGAATAGATCTGAAAGCAAATAATAAATAAGGAATTACCTGCTCCCAATTCTTGGGTTCCTGCTGCACATACTTACTAGGCATTGATTTCAATGTTTAGTGAAATCTTTCCAGTTGTCCTTGGCTTTGTGGGTGATAAGGCGAAGAAGTTACATGCTTTATGCCTAATTCTTCCAAACCCTGCTTAAATACTTTACTTTTGAAATTACTCCCACAATCAGACTGAATTACCCTGGGTAAACCAAATTTCGAAAAGAACCCCAGCAAAGATTTAAGAACCCTCCCAGCATGTATACTCCTCAAAGGAATTGCCTCAGGATACCGTGTGGTCCTATCCATCAGTGTCAAAATATATTGATTTCCACTGCTGGTCCTTGGCAAAGGGCCAACTATATCTATTATTACCTCTTCAAAGGGTTCTCTAATAGCTGGAATTGGCTGCAGTGGTGCTTTCGGGATTTTCTGATTCTGCTTCCCCGTTGTCTGGCAGACTTTGCAGGTCTTCACAAACTTCTTTACGTCTCTTCTAAGAAAAGGCCAGAAAAACAAATCTGCAAGTTTTTTAAAAGTTTTATTTATACCTAGATGACCAGACAGAAGGTTGTCATGAGCTAGCTCTAATAATTTACGTCTGTAGTTTACTGGTACCACAATCTGTTCTCTCACCTCCCATGCATCTGCAGGTGCTCGTTTTGCTCGACTTATCCTTTTCAACACTCCGTCCTTCCATTCTAAATGAGGACGACTTCTATCCTGACTGACTTGCTTACTCCTCTCCTTCTCAAACTCCGCCTTCTGAGTCGCCGCAAATGTATCAATTGCCCATTTACCATTTTCATCCTTCACGGAAGACAACATGGGATTTCCAGTTACACTTACCTCAGAACCATTTTTCTCAAATAATTTATCGAGCCCCATACAGTCCATCTCCCTGGGCTTGCCTTGGGCTCCCGAACGCGTGACCACGAAAACAGGCTTTTCAGTCTTTACCGACTTACCTTGCACCAGAGGACAATTACCTGGAGTCCGCATCTCACAGTCGTTGGCCACTATCACGTCCACTCCCTTTATGGGTAATTCATCCACAATTGCCAGACTCATGGGTCCTTTTACCCATTTAGAGTTTAACACTAACTCTACCAAGGGGCATGCCATTACTGTTCTCGGGAATCCCCCTAGTAACACAAATTTCTCCTGTCCCTGGCTCAGTCCTTCCGGCAATACCGAACGCAGAATTATGGATTGCGCCGCTCCCGTGTCCCTTAAAAGCTTTACCCGTCTCTCTGACCTATTCTGGCCTTTGATGCTCACTACACCTTCAGAGACATACTTTTTGAAACACTCATCTGTTGCAGTCGAATCCCGACCCAACAGACCCACTGGCTTTGCTTTATCCACCCACAACCGGCACTTCTCTTTTATGTGACCTGGTTGCCCACAATGCCAGCACACCAGTTTTCCACCTTTCTTTGGCGACCCTGGCTTCTCACCTCTATCCGGTGACTCCTTTGTCCTCTTTCCAGGTGACTGACTTGCACCTTTTCCACTTGGATTCCTTTTTGTGCCCCACTTTGCCTTATCACTGAACCGATAGTTCCCCTTGTGGGAAAGGAAAAACTCATCAGCTGCTACAGCCAAAGTATCCAAAAGATCCAACTTAAGATCCTCTAAGTGAGTTTTCAGATCAAAATTAATATTATTTTTAAATTCTTCAATGAGTATCAATTCTTTTAAAGCATCAAAATCTTCCACACCTTTGGCTTTCAACCATTCCTGAAAAGCCACTCTTTTCCTCCGTGCAAATTCCACGAAAGTCTCCTCTCATCCCTTCTTCATATTTCGAAATTTCTGACGGTAGGCTTCAGGTACCAGCTCGTACGCTTTTAAAATCAAATTTTTCACTTGGGAATAGTCAGCACTCATTTCTTCGTTCAGGGCAGCATATATTTTCTGTGCTTTACCCATTAACCTACATTGTACCAGCGTAGTCCACATGTTTTCTGGCCATTCTAGTCTATTTGCTAGTTTTTCGAACACAGTGAAAAACTCCAAGGCTTCTGTTTCCTTAAAGACAGGCATTAATTTAATAGCATTCCCTATGTTAAATCTGTTTTCGGCAGGAACTTGCCTTAGGTGGAGTACTTGTAATTCATGCTTTTCCTGTTCTCTTTCCCTTTGTAATCTTAATTGTTCCTGTTCTTTTTCCCTTTGTAATCTTAATTGTTCCTGTTCTCTTTCCCTTTGTAATCTTAATTGTTCCTGTTCTCTTTCCCTTTGTAATCTTAATTGTTCCTGTTCTCTTTCCCTTTGTAATCTTAGTTGTTCCTGATTAAATTTTGCTTGTAACATTACTTTTTCATGAATTCTTTCCTCTTCCCTCGTGGCTATCTGTAGTTTCATTTTCTCTATTTGCAATCTTTCCAATTCTAACCTATCCTGTACCGAAATATATTCAGTCCTATCAACACTACTTTTAGTTTCTTCTTTCCATTTCTTAATGGCCGTCACTAACTGTACTAACAGAGTCCCTTTCTTTGTTCCTGGTGCTACAGAGATATTTATGAATTTTGCAATTCCTGCAACTCAACCTTCCTTAAATCCCCCATTTCTTCTTCCCAATCAACATTACCTAAAAATTCTGCTACCTCAAAACCCACCGCTCCTACCGGATCTTCACCTTTGTCCAACATAGTCTCTTGTCTTAAAAATATGAAGAAAAGAAAAGCAAAGAATAAGTGTAGAATTACCCTTTTGTTTACGTCTCAATCCTTTTCTTATTTACTCTGATGCCGAACTGGAAAACCACTATTAACCAATTCTACGGAATGTTTTTACTTATCCTGGCAAGTTCGCCAGTGTTACCGGCGGGCCGACCTTCAAATACCAATTAGGCATTGTTGCTTAATTTAAGGTGGCCGCAAGTAAACTGCCTTACGGCTTTATTTTTACCAGGTTACTGAAGTACACCCAAAACATCAGATTGGTAAACAAGAAAATAATCAAGAACAATCATAAACAAAAGAGGGTAAAAAGAACCTTGGAGACGTCAATGACAATTCATTATACAATATATATATATTTAAACAAACACTCGGCAAAGCTGCTCATGTAAACAAAATAGAAAATTACTTGGAAAACACTCTAATTTCATTTACTCAGTTATATAAATAATAAAGAGAACTTTCAGGACACAGACGGAAAACATACCACACTGAAAACATTTGGAAGAGAGAAGAGTACTAGTAAGAGGTATAGAGGCACAAAAGATTCATATACTATCACCCACTTTCGTCATCTCAAAATAACTTGTCAATATAGAAAATGTAATAAGAAAGTTTAGAGCCTAGTTAAGTACATATATTCCCTACCTACCTAAACACCTTTCGTGAGCGAGAAATATACACATATACATATATAAAAAACACACATAATATTAACGAAATTTCGTCTTCCAATGGTACTCTTGAAGTAATAATTTTAGAGTCGACTTGATACATAAAAAGGCACAAGGAATGCTCTGACAAGCCTTAACAGTACCTGTCACGAGACCTCATAGGGTCCAGAACGCTATCGATCTATTGCCGATCCTTGGGGTTGCTCACCAGCACAAAACCGTCCTCCTAAACCAAGGGATACATAACTCCCAGCACAACACAACCCTCTTCACTAAGGGATAAGCAGTGGCACCAAACCATATCTGTTTTTCAGGCCTCCCCGGGCCAAACGCTAGCGAACTATGGTCGTCCAAATAGCACCAATTGCTGCTGCTACTGCTGAAGTATTGATCCTGGATTACGGTTATCAGACCGCTGATGAGCACTAGCGTTCTTTAGCACAATATGTGGACTCCTCCTTAATCAAAATTATTTACCCTCCACCTTGACTCCCATTACAGTCACGTGAAAGTCCAACTCACCATTAACATAACATGGAAAACAGAAAGGGGACAGGAATTAACAACTGAACCTAAATACCTTCTTTACCAGCCCACAGATGGCAGGCTGGTGCACACTAAAGAATAGTGGAGCAGCCAAAGTGTGATTTTGACTTGAATCATTCATTTGGTGATACAAGCATGAAATTTGGTGTGAATGTGCTATGTAGGTCATGTTTTAAGAAAAAAGTGCTAGCCATCAAGAATTCCAAGATGGCGGCCATTATTTCCAAGATGGCCGCCAGTTAATGGAAAAACAATGTTAAACCATAAAAGCGCTCAATGTTTCACATCATGGTGCAAAATTATTGATATATTTGCCTTCTTTGGTGCATCTCTGGTGAATAAGGTAGATTTCCTGCACAAATAAATACTATTTATACCCTTACAGCATCAAGAAGCATTAATAAACAGTCATAAATACCATTGCTTTCTGCCTATAAGTCCTCAGTTGATGAATAGAGTAGAAGATTAATAAATGTTAGTAAAAATTATAAATTAATAAAGTATGATAATAATAAATAGTAGATAAATAATTCATTGTTGCCCCTTAAAAGGACTGCTAATGCCGGGGTGGTGAAAAGGATGAGCTCTTTTTATCTAAAAAATACCCCAACGGCTTGCGAACCACAAAGCCTCTGGCAGCCAAGTCCTACCCTAGCCTTCTCGTGGCAGGGGTGATATCGCAGATAGTGGTGGTGCGTAAGGCGGGTGATGGCACCTAAAAACCATTTAGCTCTGGGTAGATGAAGCTCAAAAGCCGAGCAAAGGCAATTCATCAAAGAGAAGGATAACTCCGAAAATAAACCAGCCTAGAAAATTAATTGGTTCAAGCCAGGGCACACTGGTGACTGACACTGCTGAACAACTCAGCATGGGGTTCAATATCAGCTAAACCTCGGGTTTAGTATCCCAAATGCTATCTAATAAAGCCCCAGAGACATTAGATAGCCGCACCTGAATTGACAGGTTGTGCCAGCGCGGGAGACCCGAGCCAAGGATAGCAGGGGCATTCAGTGTTATCCGGATGGTGTACAGATGGGACGGGACTAATGATATTGGATGAACGATCGGGTTAGGTGTAGGGCAATAGCACGAACCTAACTGTATCCCATACAGCAAAGTGGTGAAAAGGTGGTAAAAGGATAAACCCTCGGCCTATAGCAAATTTGAAGTTTATTTGATGGATGCAGGATCCAGGCGGATGACTGACTGGAGTAAATGTTGCCTTTGTCGGGAAGACAAAAGCAATGAAACGCTTATTTCACCACTTACTACATTCCAAAAGAAACAAGACTGTGCTGGATACAGTAACATTGCACAAAATGTACCACAGTTTCATGCCATAAACGATATGCCAATAGTGTTTAGTCCAGCAAGACTGGACAAAGGTGATGGCATAGAAGCCATGCTGATACAAAATAAAGCAATGTATCACAATAGCTGTAGACTGTTATTCTATAACACTAAACTAGAAAGAGCACAGAAGAGGAGGAAGATTACCCCAAGCACATCAGGTGGTGCAGGTGAGTACTGTGGCAAGAGACAGAGGACCTCAGACCCTCCTAAAGTACAATGTTTCTTATGTGAAGAAGAAGACCAAATATCAAATTTAAGACGAGCGATGACGATGCAGCTAAATGAAAGACTGAACCAATGTGCCAAGACACTAAACCATGAGAGCTCCTTGCAAAGTTAAGTGCCGGTGACGTCGTTGCTCAAGAGATGATGTATCACCCACGATGCTTGGTTGAGTTATACAATATGGAGAGAGCATATCTCAATACAATGAAGCAAAAGGAGGAAGGCAACAGACGAAGAAACGAATCATATCCTGTAGCATTCTCAGAACTTGTCATATACATCATGGATAGCAAAGTGACCAATACAGAATCAACAACAGTTGTATTTAGGCGGGCTGATCTAGCTGCACTATACAAGAGCCGATTAGAGCAACTAGGAGTGGACTCACCAGATGTCAACTCGACCAGGTTAAAGGAACAACTACTCAGAAGAATTCCTGATCTTGAAGCTCACAAGAAAGGGCGTGATCTCCTTTTAGCATTCAAAGAAGACGTAAGCACAATTCTCTCAGATGCTAGCAAATATAGTGAAGCTATTCACCTTGCTAAAGCAGCGAATATCATCCGTCAAGAAATTCTTGACCACAAGACTAAATTCAGCACAGAGTTCACTGACCAGTCTATGGAAGAAGCTGTTCCTAAATCTCTACTACAGTTTGTGTGTAGCATTGAACATGGTGTAGACATCAGATCACATCTGACACATGGAGTGGTAAAATCAGATTTAGCTATTGCACAACTCCTGCAATACAACTGCTACTCGAAGTATAAGAAGGGATCAAAAGCACATAGACATTCAAAAGACCGAGAAACACCATTTTCTGTATATATCGGGATGAAAGTGTTTGCTAAGACAAGGAAAAGGGAGCTGATTGACAAGCTTCACGAGAATGGAATCAGCATATCCTATGACAGAGTGTTGGACATATTAGGTCAATTAGGGGAAACTGTTGTAAATCAATACATGGAAGAAGATGTTGTGTGTCCACCAGTTTTGAGAAAAGGACTGTTTACTACATCTGCTGTTGACAACATAGACCATAATCCAAGCTCCACTATGACATGTACATCATTCCATGGTACAAGTATTTCAATGTTCCAGCACCCAAGTGCAGATAGAGGAGGTGAAGTTCGAAGTTCACTCAATATATCAGAGAATCGGGTGAAAAAGGTTCCAGTGCTTCCTGAGTCCTACACCATCATCCTACCTGCCTTCTTCCCAAAGAAAAATTCAGAGCCAAGCAATGTTGAGGATGTATCACTGCCAAATCCAAGTTGTTTGCCGTGAACTGACAAAGTGTGGATGCAAGACAGAGTGTGGTGGAAGGTGCAAGTGTGTAAAGAATGGACTATTCTGTACTCTACTCTGTAGTTGCCCTTGCCAGAATTCCTAGGAAAAAAAAAAACTGATGAACAATGAATGGACTTTTGGCCAGAGTAGGTTGAGTATTGTTTGAAATATGGACTCTTAGACATGACGACATTTGGCGGCCATCTTGTAAAATGGCTGCCATATTGGACCCTCAGAATGATTAGTGGTGTTTCCACATCAAACCCAGATAAAGAGAACTCATCAAGTATCTGAGTAAGAACTTTAATGGCACGTAGTACTGCAATATTCTGCCTTAAAAAGGACCATATGGCGGCCATCTTGGAAAATGGCCGCCATATTGGAATTTCAAGTGGCTAGCACTTTTTTTTCAAAATCTAATGCAAAATAAATAATTATGCCAAATTTCATGCTTGTATCATCAAATGAACGATTGTTTCACATATCTGCCCCACTAAGAAAAGCAACTTCTAATTTTGAAAATATGAGAGCAATAGGTTACAATTATTACTCAAAAGCTAGAATTACGTTACAATATACATATATATATATATATATATATATATATGTATATATATATATAAATATATATGTATATATATATATATATATATATATTTATATATATATATATATATATATATCTTAGCTATGCCAAGCCTGTGTATATATTAATAAACAAGAAAATTCCAAGCCTTATTAATCAGAAACTACTCTGCAATTATCCAGTACAACTACATTAACATACATTGGAAGAAAATAATAGCGGGACAAGTCTATTAGATGAAAACTGGACGACAAAATGTTGTGTAAACATCGTGTGTTTTTACATATCCAACTTAACTAGAACTGCGTGAGAGTATTGTTGTATATACAAGGTTTGTATTATAAAAAAAATTATGCTTAAATAGAAAGTGATTTTTTTCTGATTAAAAACAAATTATTGTTCTCTAGTCTTGGTAGTACCATAGCCTCTGTACTATGGTCTTCCAATGTCTTGGGGTAAAGTTCTCTTGCTTGAGGGTACACTATGGCACGATATTCTATTTCTTTCTCTTGTTTTTATAGTTTATATACGAATTTTTTAAAAATGTTGTTACTGTTCTTAAAATATTATATTTCAGTCGTTGATTATTTCTCTAGTAGATAGTGTATTAATTTATTTCCATTCCTCACTAGGCTATTTCCCCTTTTGGAGCCCTCGGGCTTATAGCATTCTGCTTTCCCATGTAGGGTTGTAGCTTAGCAAGTAATAATAATAATAATAATAATAATAATAATAATAATAATAATAATAATAATAATAATAATAATAATAATAATAATATCAATTTGAGAAATATTGATCCCATTTGATGCTTTAATCAGAAATAAAATTTACATTCCACACCGATATGGAATACAGATTACAGAAATAATGTTGCAATGTTGTTTTTTATTTTTCTCTCAATTCTAAATAATGTAGGAGAGTGCTTTAATGATTAAAAAAGGAGAAATACTAAACATATTTGAGGATATATTACTAAATATCGTTTTATACCCACGCCAAAATGAAATATGCATTTCACAAACAGTTTTATAATATTACATCTTATTTTCCTCTCCGGAACTGCATTTTACTACAGTATATTATTATCCATAATTTCATTATAGAGGATATATGAAAATGAAATGCCTTCATAATCTCCTTATAAGCTAACAGCCCTAAAACTATATTCAGGTAAATTATTTACCATAATTTTATAAAAGAGGAAATATGTAAGTATATAATTACCTTGTAAGCTGAGATAAACTTCTTACTTGCAATAGTAATGCTATTATAACAAGGACTTATACACGATTGAATTACTTGAGCTGTACATATCCTGCATATATTTATTCACAGAATTTATATTTTCTTTTTCATTTTCCCCCATGACCTGCAGATGCAAAGGAAAGGTCACAGCGCATGGCACAGTGTCATAGAAATCGGGTTTGTTTACATATGATGCAAGGTCTATATATATGATGGAACACTCAAATCCCGATTGAGAAGGGCCAAAATAATGACTTTTGATGACTCAGCATTTCAGTGTCCCTATTCTTTTGAATCTTTACTTATTTGATATTTACTTTTTAAGAGAGAGAGAGAGAGAGAGAGAGAGAGAGAGAGAGAGAGAGAGAGAGAGAGATACAAATTTAATTCTCTGAGAAGCTATTAATCTTTTATTTTGTTTATGAAACATGATTGAAAACTGTAAGCACTAATATACGTAGAGAGAGAGAGAGAGAGAGAGAGAGAGAGAGAGAGAGAGAGAGAGAGAGATATTACAGTTTAATTCACTGCTGGATGGCAAGCTATTCATTTTTGGTGTTGTATATATAAAACATGAATAAAGTACACAAGGACCAGAGAGAGAGAGAGAGAGAGAGAGAGAGAGAGAGAGAGAGAGAGAGGTTACTGTTTGATTCACCCCTTTAAAGCAACTGCTCCCAAGGTTTGAAGATAATGAAAAATGTAAGACTTTCAAATTATTTATGTTGATGAAATAAAAACCAGAAAATACATTTCCATTTCTAAACTATACAGATTTTTTTTTATTATTATAAAAGGTACATATTAATTTTGAAATACGGCTGAGAACAGTATATTTTTGGACATAAAATTTCCTATTAAAATTATTTTTTTTTTTCAACAGTGTAACCAAGTCAAAATTAGAA
>NC_090744.1:3830144-3845144 GCF_036898095.1 Palaemon carinicauda | reverse complement strand
TGTCAATTTACAAAAAGCATTTTCCATTAAAGGACGCTTGGATTCCTTCAAATCCTTTCTTCTCATGAGGGTTCTTGTAGTTCAATCGTAGACTTCTGGACTACAGAAATCCCAAAAGCTATTACTATTCATGACTGATATTACTTTGCATAAGCTTTGTATGTTTTGTCCTTCTTTGCATTTTAGTAATTTCATTACTAGGATCTGTCCTGATGAGCTGTCAGATATTCAAAGCTAGTGAAAACATGAATCCAGAAATATACTTTAGAATACTTTTGAGCTTACGATATACATCTGTTCGTTGGAGTTTATATCATAAATGTTTTTACGACAAAGTAAATTTATTGATTTGGAGTTTTCTGGCATCCTGACAGCGGAGGTCATTGAGCCGAAAAGAAAGGAATGAAATAACTGAGCTTTGAGTCATGCGAGGAAGACCTACAGAAAATACATACATACCTATACCAAGGCACTTCCCCCGATTCTTGGGGAGTAGCCGACATTAAGCAAATGAATAAAGGGGACTTTTCCTCTCTAGGTTCCTCCCAGCGTGAGGGACTCAGCCGAGTTCGGCTGGTACTACTAGGGTAATTAAATAGTAGGATTATCTTTATTTAGTGAAGCAAAGATCATCATCTCCTCCTACGCCTATTGACGCAAAGGGCCTAGGTTAGATTTAGCCAGTCGTCTCTATCTTGAGCTTTTATTTCAATACTTCTCCATTCATCATCTCCTACTTCGCGCTTCATATTTCTCAGCCATGTAGGCCTGGGTCTTCCAAACAAATATCTAAAAGAAAAAGGAAGTATTAAACCTGACGTGGAGGAAAAGACAAAACAGTATAAGAAGATAATCTTTGGAGGCAGCGTTGCAAAGGTTGTAACTACTCGGTCTCTCTCCATTCCTCTGGTACGGGGGTGAAGAGAAAGTAGTCATACCCTATTGAGAGGGGTTACCCCAAGAGTTACACTCTGAAACCACAACTGCCGTGCTGTAGTTAGGAAAGGGGGGGGGGTTGAATTTGTGTATGTGTGTGCGTCTGTGTGCATATCTACCTGAAGATCTAGCCGTCCTCATTTACCTTTAATATCAATATTATATAACTTATAAAAGCTCAAAATCAAACAAAATTCAAATACTTAGCAAAATCTTTAATCTTATTTATTTTTTCTCTCCGATCGAAGAGCAGTTTGGAGCATCCAATGAGAAAGAAACCGGATAAGAAAAGTTTTTCAAAAAGGTTAAATGAAGCCATTATGCCTTAATTACCCTATCAGAGGCAAGGAAGCGAGGGTCGTAAAAGAGTAGTTGATTGCATCCGGGGTCTCATGTCAGAAAAGGAATTTCTGATGCGAGGAAATTTTACCAGAGGATATGGGATTTACGATTTGAATTCATAATACCTTTGGATTACTGACTTTTTTAGTCTTGGATATCAGTGCTACATAGGTTCTTCAAATTTCTTTTAAAGGTTACTCATGAATAGCAGAGGTAAGGAACAGTGGCAATGCCCTAGCAGGACAATATCCTGGACACTGACCATAATAAAAATCACTCATGGATGGCAGAGGAAAGAGTCAGGTACAATGCCCTAGCAGGACAATGTCCTGGAGACTGACCATAATAAAAATCACTCATGGATGGCAGAGGAAAGAGTCAGTGACAATGCCCTAGCAGGACAATGTCCTAGAGACTGACCATAACAAAAGTCACTCATGAATGGCAGAGGCAAGAGTCAGTGACAATGCCTTAGAGACTCCCAAGCCTCCTCTCCACCTAAGCTAGGGCCAGGCAATGGCTGCTGATGACTCAGCTGGTACAGTAGATCTATAGCTTTCCCACTCTGGTTGTAGCTTAGCAAATAATAATAATAATAATAATAATAATAATAATAATAATAATAATAATAATAATAATAATAATAATAATAATAATAAGTGAACGTTTACACAAGGGTAATAGCCGAATTTTTCTCTAGTCATCCTTGTTACAGAACTCCTGAACCCCTATTTGCATACTATTATGCAACGAAATATCTTGCTAAAATGTTTGGAAACGTTTATGACTTTGTCTCGGAGAAATCTAATTTAAGAGAACTCTTTAAGTGAGGACGTTATTTTGGATTACTTATCTTCACAAAATGTAATATGATGATTTCACTTTTGAATCGCCAAAATAAATCTGATTCAACTGAACTGAAACTAAGGACATTATTTTGAGTTAATTTTCTTCACAATATGTGAATGATTATTGCGCTTTTAAATGCCAAAATAAATCGGATTCAATTGAACTGCAACTATGGCCACTATTTTGAATTCATTTTCTTCACTCTACATAATATGATTATTATCGAAGTAAGACAAGAAACTATGTCGGTCTGAAATTTGAATTAAATTGTGTAGCAAACAAAAATTCCTGATCTAAAAAAAAAAAAAAAAAAAAAAAAAAAAACACCAAGTCCAAGGCAGAACTATAATTGAGATTGACATTTCCTTAGCTTTTTTTCATTAGCTAACTACACTTTAAAAAAAAAAAAAAAAGAAAAAAAAAAAAAAAAAAAAAGAAAAAAAAAAAAAAAAAAAAAAGAAAAAAAAATATTCGAGAATTCTCCGTAAAAATATACTGTTCTCAGCAGTATTTCAGTAAACCTTAATTTGTACCCAACTTTGTTATTATCTTTTACGGCTTGGTGATCTCAATATCACTCCGTTACGGCAATATATCCGTTTTTAAATCTGTAAATGCCTGGCAATATTTATTCCAGAATTTTTACCGCTATCTTTTTACGACAAATTTCTAACAGTGTAACAAGTGTTGAAAGAAGCAGAGAAAGACAGGAAGTCACCCTAAGAGAAATATAAACAGATATAAAAAGAAAGCTCAGAGAAACAAATTCAAACAAATAATCCTTTTAGTCTTTGAGAGAGGTCCGACTAAGCTTCAAAGTTTTGGTGTAAAAAAGAACTTGTTAAAAATATGATAATCCAAGGGAATGGGTTGTCACCTATGTTGTTTATACTCCTCATGGATTTTGCGTAGAACAGTCACAGATAGTGGAGAAGGATTGGATTGGAATGGTGATAGGAATTTAGCAGTTCGTGTTGGCCTGGTAAAAAGGTAGGAATAGGTTTGGAGTTTTTGCGCAAGAAATGTTTTATAGTACTTGGAATGTGTTTTTGCACCATCATTTCCCCACTGGAAATGACCTAATTCTTTTAGGCATATTTCCATGAACCATTTTTGCTTTAATTATTTTTTTTCTGTTTACATTTTTATTGATTTTCCCAAACAGAAATGGAATTGATTTGCTTGCTGCGTAAAACTCTAAAATTTTTGCTTTTCAATTAAATCAAAATATTCGTTTTTTTAATAGATCATAATAAACTTTAAACGTTTGCAAGATAAAACATTATATCAATTTGAATATTAAAATACGCAAATGATTTTTTTCAGAATATGCATTGGTAATCAATCCTTTAATTGAAATAAGAAATGTTATGCATTTTTTATCGACAATAAATTGCTTCAAAGCATTTGCCATATATCAATTTTCAAAACAGTTTTTTTTTTCACTCGAAATTCAGGAGGTAAGACAATTTTCCTCGCATATCAAAAGTATTATTAACCCTTGTGGTAGGGTTTGTTAGAAAACTACCACTATACACAATAAAAAAAGTAATTTTAATCGGAATTTCTCCGCAAAAATATACTATCCTCAACAGTATTTCAGTAAAATACAGACGACCGTAACTTTACTCTACTTTGTTATCATTTTTTACAAGTTGGTGACAGCAATATCACTCCTTTGTGTTGATATATCCGTTTTTAAAAACATTAAAGGCCTGGCAATATTTATTCCAGGATTTATACGACTATATATATATATATATATATATATACATGTATATATATATATATATATATATATATATTATATATATAATAGATTACTTGCTTTTTGTCTTTATAAGCTGAAGAGGTAAACTTGAAAAATAACAGTATCTTACTGATTATAATCTATTTGCGTTGAAGAGATATAACTCAAATTTAATTGCTATGAAAAAAAAAAAATCTTCTGCTAGCAAGAAAAACAAAAAGATCCACTATCTCTTCTCTATCTGTTTTTCAAGTCCCTCTTTTTTTCAGGTCATGTATTTCTCGACTAGGAGTTCAATCTTAGCTCAGTCAGGCCTACTGTCCCAAAAAAAATTATTTCTTTTTCCTTTTTTACCGCTCTGACAGATGTACTATTATCTGTTTCCTGTCCTACATTTGGAATATTTTTTTTTTTTTTTTTTGTGGGCTGGTGTCAAATGCAGTAAAGGTGCCATGGATCTGTCTTTCCTGTTTTTTTTTTTCTCTTTTTCGTAAATTGTGTGAAGGATATTTATTCCTTTTTGTCTAAGAGAGAGAGAGAGAGAGGGGAGAGGAGAGGAGGAGGAGGAGGGAGAGAGAGAGAGAAGACTGGAGGTTATTTTAATCCTTTCTATCTGAGAGAGAGAGAGGAGGAGAGAGAGAGGAGAGAGAGAGAGAGAGAGAGGGAGAGAGTATGAAATATTTACAAGACTTTATTTCTAATATTATTGCCAGATATCCAGAAATCCATAAGGAAGAGAATAGTATCTTCCTTTATCTTGGATCTCTTTCTTCCGAACAAAAAGACAGGATCCTTAACAATACATTGATAATTTCGACCACCTAAGCTCCTCTATCCCTTCTTATTAGTGAGGTTAAAAGAAGGATCCTGTAGGATCTGTTCAGCTAGACTGTCAGCAAAACAGATTTAGGGAGGACTTGTTAATCTAGCAATTCTTGGTGATACTTTTTTTTATTATATACGATATATTCTTTTTGATTTTCTTATTGAATCCAGTATTTAATCTCATATGATTTAATGTTATATATTTAAGAGCAAATTATTTTGAAACAATGATACAGGCGTTCTTCAAATTAAAATTCCATAAGCTTTATGAGATTAATTGATACAAGAATAGCTGGTTTACTTAAGAATTAAACTTCCATAAGTTTTATAAAATTACTTGATATAAAGTGGCAAGTTTACTTAAAACTTAAAATCATTAAGCTTTATAAGATCAATTTAAGAGTGGCAGGTTTACATATGAATTAAACTTGTATAAACTTTATAGAATTAATTAATACACGAATTTAATTAAAACTCAAACTTCCCTAAACTTTATAAAATTAATTGATACAAGAATGGCAAGTTTAATTAAAACTCAAACTTCCCTAAACTTTATAAAATTAATTGATACAAGAATGGCAAGTTTAATTAAAATTCAAACTTCCCTAAACTTTATGAAATTAATTGATACAAGAATGGCAGTTTAATTAAAATTCAAACTTCCATAAACTTTATGAAATTAATTGATACAAGAATGGCAAGTTTAATTAAAATTCAAACTTCCCTAAACTTTATGAAATTAATTAATACAAGATTGGCAAGTTTAATTAAAATTCAAACTATTTTTATAAAATTAATAATACAAGAATGGCAAGTTTGATTAAAATTCAAACTTCCATAAACTTTATGAAATTAATTGCTACAAGAATGACAAGTTTTCTCATGGATTTATATGAGTGACCCAAATAATCTTAAAATAGATGATAAAACCATTTCAGTTTGTCAATAAAACAATGACTTGAAAAAAGTCACCCTGGTTTTCAGAGTTCTTCAAGAACATAGTTATGTATTTCTAAAAATGTTCACAAGGACTGAACTATTAAAAAAATTTATAAAACACAATCCAAGATTTATTTCAGATCGATTGTGATTATAAAACTATAATATTAATCAAAAGTCTTGTTGATGCTTTTTTGTTTGGGAGAGAAACTATATATATATATATATCTATATATATGTATATATATATATATATATATATATATTAGTTTTAAGAGTTGTACAATGAAACAGAGAGACCTTTCATAATTTCGTTGTCCTTTTATGCATTTAATAGTTCCAAGATCAATTTCCAATATCATAAAGTGATCAAATCCTATCGGTATTGTTAAACTCATTGGCCTTTGAATTGGAATAGAGTTTCTCAACCAGGGTTTCTTTTCTCAATCCTATAATAGGGAAATCAGTGAAGCGTATTTGTAACCAGTTATAGAGGGGGGGGGGGGGGGTAGGGGGGGGGGGGTAGGGGGGGGGGGTAGGGGGGGGGGGTAGGGGGGGTGGGGGGGGGGTGGGGGGGGGGGGTTGTCTAGAAATGACTCTATTGATTAGATTACTTGATAAGATGAAGGGGGATTTGGAGATAAGGCTTTCATGGATGGTAGAGGAAGATACTTTTAAAGGTTTTAAAGGCCATTCATGAATAGCTGTAGCAAGGGACAGTGATAATGCCCTAGAGACTGACAATATATACATATGATCAGCTTTCCAAGCCCCTTCCACTCAAGGTAGGACCAAGGAGAGCCAGGCAATGGTTGGTGATGACTCAGCATGTGTGTGTGTGTGTGTGGTAGTAAACAAATCAATCAACGAGTTAAGAGAAAATGAAGTCGAAACTATAACAAGGTTATTATAAATGTCTAAATACGACTCATTTGACATAAATTGAATGCATACCGCTTTTTATGTAAATGTTGTTATATTAATGAATAGGGTAACACACAGCCCTGACTAATGTAATGCTCAATATGGATTCCAATTATTAATTCAATTCTACAACGGGACATTTTTTTTTTTTTTGTTGTGACAAGGGGAATAATTTCAATTAACGAATGTACAATCAAACTTATTTGCATTTTCCGAATTAGCTTTTTTTTTCATATGAAATACTCATAGAATTGTTTTTTTTTAAACCAAAACTATAGTCAATTCTTTTTAGTGAGGCAGATTTGCACTGACTCGCAGGGGTGCCCTTTCAGCTCGGAACAGTTTCCTGATCGCTGATTGGTTGGACAAGATAATCCTAACCAATCAGAGAGCAGGAAACTTTTCCGAGCTAAATAGGCACCACTGTGAGTCGGTGCAAATCCGCCTCATTAAAAAAAATTGATTTATAGTTGGTTTTTAAGTATGAGAATATGATTTGTAAACACCATCCTAGGTACAGTGAATTCATTATAGAAGCAAGACACACATATATACGGACTAACAGACAGACACGTACACACGTATACACACGCGCTTACACATATACTCAAAATTAGCTTTCAAGTTATTTTTTTTAGATAGAAACTCATAGAATAGGTTTTGTGACCTACTAGTATATATATATATATATATATATATACATATATAAATAATAAAAATCCTACTGAGTACACAGTTAGGAAGATATACTTCCAAGAACTGCCCTACTAGCTCTAAAATCCAACCAATCAAGGAACATAAAACCATATAAAAGACTTATCATATGAATAATTAGTCTTTTATATGGTTTTATGTTCCTTGATCGGTTTGATTTTAGAGCTAGTAGGGCAGTTCTTGGAAGTATATCTTCCTACCTATTCATATATATTTGTATATATATATATATATATATATATAATATATATATATATATATATATATTATATATATATATATATATATATATTGTCACACTCAGATGGGAGAGAGTAGTCATACCCTAATTGAGAGTGACTCACTCGAAAACCACACTCTCCCACAAGTTGCCGAACCAGCGGGTTGTAGTTCGGAAAGGGGAAGGGGGGTGGGAAGGGGTGAATCTCTGTGTAATTTTTGACGGCATGGGTACACTAGTAACAAATAACATAAAAACCAATTTATTGTAAAAAAACAAACCCTTTTAGTATCGTAACAATTTGTCATAAAAAAGAGATATTTGCTTTGTTTCCAGAGTTTAAAATATTGATTAATGTTACGCCCCCCTAAATGACGTCCTTTGTCCTTGCATCCTGTGTTAAATTGCTTGCTTTCAATTTTCCTACGCCATCCTCATTCATGACGAGCATTTTGTTACCCTGATCACTGTGAACAAGTTTCCTTCCTTTATCCGCCTTTGTAATCTTACATCTTTACGTAGCATCGTTAAGAGGTTCAAATAGAATTAATTTTCCTCTCTAGGTTTTATGACTAATTGCAAAGCTGCAAATTGACCATGAACCTGGTGAGGTGGAGAAAGGTGAAGGGTTAGCACAGAGAGAGAGAGAGAGAGAGAGAGAGAGAGAGAGAGAGAGAGAGAACATCCAAGAAGCAAAGGTCTGTTATGGCATTGAAAATTTTTTGATGAATGGGCAATTTCGAGCTGTATTGATGAAATCTGTGAACCATTTGCTTGTATGGCCGTGTAGGTTCTTTCAAATTCATCTTGCAAAATGTCTGCAAACTCTGTTCATATTGGAGAGCTTTGTTATATTCTATATTATTATTATTATTATTATTATTATTATTATTATTATTATTATTATTATTATTATTATTATTATTATTATTATTATTATTATTAATCACTTGCTAAGCTACAACTCTAGTTGGAAAAGTAGTATGCTATACTCCCAAGGGCTCCAACAGGGAAAAATATCCTAGCGAGGAAAGGAAATAAGGAAACTTCAAGAAAAATGATTAAAAATTGATATAAGATATTTTAAGAACAGTAGCAACATTTGAATAAATATTTCCTATATAAACTATACAAATTTTGAAAATAAACAAGAGGAAGAGAAATAAGATAGAATAGTGTGCCCGAGTGTACCCTCAAGCAAGAGAACTCTACCCCAAGACAGTGGAATACCATGGTACAGAGGCTATGGCACTGCCCGAGACTAGAGAACAATGGAAGTCTTGAAGTTGGGAAGTTTTATAAGAATTGACGTTATTTTTTGCTTCCCTTATCCATCTTGGAATGTGTTTACTCTTTTTCCGTTTTTACCCTTTCTTTCCTTTCTCTTCCTGACTTCTCTTCGTTCCCCTTCTTTTATTCAAAGATCTTAATGTTCTTCCGCAAAAAGGCCATTTCAAGGTTTAAAGGCCGCTCATGAATGGCAGAGGCAAGGGGCAGTGACAATACCCTAGCAAGGACAATGGCCTAGAGACTGACCATATATACATATGATCTGCCCCAAGCCATCTCTCCATTCAAACTAGGACCAGGGAAGACCAGGCAATAGCTGCTAATGATTCAGCAGATAGACTTATAGGCCCCTCAAAGCCCCCATCCCTAGCTTACAGGGATGTTGAGGTTGCAGCGACCAAAGAAACTAACGAGTTCGAGTAGGACTTGAATGGTTGAGGCAAGGGACAGTGATAATACCCTAGCAGGATAATGTCCTAGAGACTGACCATATATATATATGATCAGTGCCCAAACCGTCTCTTTACCCAAGCTAGGTTCGTTCGTTTGTTCGTTTAGGAATGCCTTGCCTTATGCAAGACATATAGGCTACCTCCAAAACCCACCATCCTTTGCTCATAAGGATGGCTAAGTTACAGACACTAAACTAAACCATCGAACTCGAGCGTGACTCGAACCCCAGTCCGACAGAAAGCCAGGCAGGGACGTTACCAATAGGCCACAACAACTCATAAATTCATTAGGTAATCTTCATTATTCTTTTGATAGTAATTAACTTTTTTAGTTAGTAGAATCTATCATAGAAAAATGAATTTAAAAAGAACACACCAGTCCATCAGCACAAAGGTCATGACAGCGATCTCACGACACACTAATCCTTGGGAACCTTTGTAGGGTGACGGCCAGATCCGTTTTCATTCATAGAAAATGGGAATATTATAAAGTGGGGTGGACTGTGGCCGTCATTCTAAAATCGAGTTCGTAGAAAACTGGAATATTCTGAACTGTGGCCGTCGTTCTAAAAACGATTTTGGCGGGAGAAGCTAACTTAAAAAACCCACCTAACCTATGCTAAAAGCCGTATCCTTACCCATGGGGGCTTCGCCCCCCCGAACCCCCCCCCCCCCCCCCCTTACCCACTACGGGAGCGAGAAGATTCGTGGCCGGAGTAAGAACTCGAACCACAAATTTTCAGGTAATTTAGGGTTTTCGGCAAAAAACATAAAAGTGTGCGTTTAAGCACATATTTAAGATCCATAGACCATTTCCAAACGTTTTTATTCTATACAAGATAACAGTCGGAGCGATAATAAGCAAATTAGGACGCTTGGCCGTAGCGCTACAAACTACACAATCCTTGTGTTAAATACATTAAATATATTAAATACATTCAATAAATACATTAAATACAGTAAATGCAAAATTAACTGTATCCTTCCACAGCTCCATTAGCTACTACCTTCCTTCGTTGAGAATCTAATGGAGAAGGAGAGGACATGAGATATTTGCATGAGAGAATTTAGGGAATTTGAATATACTGATAGATTAGATTTGTGTTAAAGGGTATTTTCAGTTAATTCTTTTAATAAACGGGAGAGAGAAAATATAAATCTACCAAAGATGTTTGTTATTTTTAGATTTTATTTAATTAATTGTTGCTGTATATAAGCTTTATATTAAGTTATTATTGCTATCCACCAGCTGAAAAAATCAGCAATGGTTGATCATCGATTAACGGAAGAAAGAAAATCTATTATTTTTATTATTCTTTTTAGTTTCAATATATCTTGATAGAAAGATTAAGTAATAAGCCAAAAACTCAAAATATATCGTAATATCGTTAGACGATTAAGGTCAGGTAATTATGATACAAACAGAACAGAAATGACGTTGTAAAAGTTATATATATATATATATATATACACACACATATATATATATATATATACACACACACATATATATATATATAATGTATGTATATATATATATATATATATGTATATATATGTATATATATATATATATATATACAGTATATATATATATATATATATATATTTATATATATATATATATATATATACTGTGTATATATATATATATATATATATTTATATATATATATATATATATGTGTGTGTGTGTGTGTGTGTGTTGAAGTATTTTTTCTTAATCTGAAGATCTCTCTAACATCAGAGACTCCAGATTTCTCACCATTTGTCAGATTATTCTCAACTTTCTGTTGGACGAGTTATTTTCATGGGTTAATCTTGAACTACTCTCACCTTTATTTATATCATTATTATCATTTTTTTTCTCTCATTTGGGTGTATTTCAATAATTCATCGTAAAATGCGTAAAGTAAAGATCGCATCTAAAATGAAAAAAAAATATCGTTCATTAAATGATGAAAAAAGGAAGCGGGAAATGCAATGATAATTTGTCTCAAGGCATAACTTGAACCCTACCATCATTATTCATTAGTATGGAAAATTTTAATACTTTATCGTGCTGTATTTCGATGATAAATCCTAGAAAGATGGGATGCCCCAAAAAACGTATTAAAATTTGAAATAATTATCCATCAAATGCTGAAAAATGCGAAGGAAATCAAATCATTATTATGAAAAATTTTGATATTTCATTTTGCTGTATTTAAATGACAAATGGTAAAGTGATGAAAAGCCCCCACCCCCCCCCCCCCACGCCCCCCCGCCCCCCCCCCCAAAAAAAAACACATATAAAAATAAAAAATATTGCTTTAGTAGATGCTGAAAAATACGAAGGATTCTATGCCATTATGATGAAAAAATTTAAGTTCTTGTTATTTTTACATTATACTTCGTTTTGCAGTATTTCAATGATAAATCGTAAAATGATGTTAATAAAAAAAAAAAAAAAAACTAGTAAACTTAAAGATATTTCTCCACTAAATACTGAAAAATACGAAGGATTTCATACCATTATTATGAAGAATTTAAAAATATTTTTATTTTTATATTTCAAAAGGACGGAAAATGAAAAACGTATCAAAAGTACAAACGATAATTTAGAAAATCTGAAAAAAAAGGAGAAATGGGAAACGCTTATATAATTCACGCCTTTAGAAAGCATCTTCCATACAAGGTAGCGTCTACTTCATCATCGTTTAAAGATCTGTGCTCCTTTAAACTCGGAGACATTCACGAGATTCCACGAAGGGGAGAAGAGTGGAAGAATCTGAACAAGACATAAATCAGAAACGAATGTCAGCGTATGACGAAGCTTAGCCATGCAATGGAGTTTCCCTTAACAATGGTGGAAGGGGAAGTCCTTATTCTGTAACGTGGAATTATGTTACCTACTTCCATACTAAGTGGCAATGAATACCTTGGAATCCATGGTCACTTTTTTTTAGCGAGGCAGATTTACACCGATTTGCAGCGGTGCCCTTTTAGCTCTTAAAAGTTTCCTGATCGCTGATTGGGTGGACAAGATAATTCTAACCAATCAGCGATCAGGAAACTTTTCCGAGCGAAAAGGCCACAGCTGCGATTCGGTGCAATTCTGCCTCGCTAAAAAAAATGACTATAGAATAGTCCTAGTATACGCGACCCGTCATATTTGAGGCTAAATATTTAGATAGATACACACACACAGATTTACCCATTCTCACCTTCATCTCCTTACCTAACTATAACCTCTCTCTCCACGTTATGACTACTCCCTCTCTTCCCTAATTGAGTTACGGGGAGAAACCGAGTAGTTATACGTCTGGCAATGCTTCTCATCGTGACTATATATATATATATATATATATATATATATATATATAAATATAACCTTCTTGGCTGAGGTACTAACGAGCAGAAACCTCATGGGTAGCCAAAACAAAATAGAATTAACGAACCGGCAACTCTTGTTATGACTGAAAAGGTCATTTCGTCTTAAAATCCCAAGAATTCCACCCTTACTGGCTTCCAAGAAGGGAGAGAAAGAGTGTAGGAGGGAAGGGGACTGAGAAAACTAAAGATAAACTAATTTAAATCTGATGTGACTGTCAAAATCTTAGTTCATGCTTTTAATGTTGAAACTCTTGGGCAATGAAGGAGGACTATGATATTTACTTAACTCGATGTGAAGAATAAGTATAATTTATTATTTAATCATTTTACGTAAAAAGTCTTTTTATGTTTTTGAGAGGGGGGGGGGGGGTGTTGACTTTCTGTTTTCTTTGTATGTTCCCCATGGGTTTATAGCATCATGCTTTTCCAACTAGGGTTGGCTAATAATAATAATAATAATAATAATAATAATAATAATAATAATAATAATAATAATAATAATAATAATAATGTGTTGCTTAAAAATCTAATATTGATGCTAAGGAAAGACCCACCTACTACCACCTGCTTGACTTTGAAAACAAGGGCCTCATGATTAACACGGTCGAAGGCAGGACTAAAGTCAAGGCTTCCTAACTTCCTAACCATAATCAAGGAATATATGTATTGAGTTGTAAATTGTCAGAGAAGCATTACATAATCCAAGGGTTCTGAAAAAAAAAATCAAACTAGGGAACAGATGACTGCAACGTAATAAACTTTAAAACTAATAAAGACATTACTGCTATATAAAATCATGTTGATTACATTATTAATATTCTGTCTTTTCATTTCATTCGTGTTTCAAATTCTTTCAGTTTCATGGCAGAGTTTCGAACTACCTTTGGCCCATGCATTTTGCTTAACGCTATGGTTGATTAAATGCTGTCACGAGGTGGCGAACTTTAATTGGAAAAAAGATGAGATATAAAAACCTTAGAATAATTAAACTCTGGATCTGTAAGGAGCTCATTTGAATACGGTTTGAGATTTGATTAACTTTTTTTACTTCTGAACTCAAGGAATGATTTTTGAAAGACTGAAACTATATAATAAACTCTTTGAAACATCAAAATTTCTTATGTGAAATTAAAACTTCGTTGAGTGATCATATACACACACGTGTATAATAATAATAATAATAATAATAATAATAATAATGATAATAATCATATGCATTTTAATATTGTAAAATGTACAATATATAGAGAGAGAGAGAAATAAAAAGGACTAAAGAAAAAACCGTGTGAATAAAATTGAATTTTATTTCACAAAATTGTTACAGTTAAAGGAAAAGTTGTGTGTTATGTTCCTGTTGTTTCAATTAAGCAGAGAGAGAGAGAGAGAGAGAGAGAGAGAGAGAGAGAGAATATATACATATATATATATATATATATATATATATTTATATATATATATATATATATATAATATATATATATATATATATATATGTATGTGTGTGTGTGTATTCATTTATATATATATATATATATATATGTATATATATATATATATATATATAGCATATCCATATATACATTATATATATATATATATATGCATATACGTATGATGTATGTATATACACGCATATATATCTATCTATCTATCTATATATATATATATATATATACATTTATATATATATATATACTTATATATATATATATATATATATATATGTATATATATACAGAGAGAGAGAGAGAGAGAGAGAGAGAGAGAGAGAGAGAGAGTTTATACACCTTCAGAAGGAAGAAAATATCACACAGATTTTCCAAACCAAAACAAATTTCAATTTCAAATTTTTTAAAGAAAATTTCAAAAAAATCTAAAATTTATTTTCCATTTCCTCCAAACCTTTCTGAAAAGTTAAAATGGCAACAGTAAATATATTTTATTGGACATTTCATGTTCTTTTATTTGGCAAAAAAAATTGAAATTGGAAAAAAATATAGCTGTTTATATTCGAAAACCTTTGCATTATTTACAGTCTGTTTAGAGACACTTCATGATTTAACGAATTATACAGAAATAGTTTTCTAAAAAATTTTCATCGCAATTCTCAAAACACCAAGTGGGCCTTATATGTCCATAAGAATATACATACATACATACATACATACATATATACATACAAACATACTACATACATACATACATACATACTTGGCAACACTAATCTATCTTATTTCTCTTCCTCTTGTTTTGTTGTTGTTAGTGTTCTTATAATATTTTATTTTGATTGTTCATTATGTCTCTTGTAGTTTATTTATGTCTTCGTTTCCTTTCCTCACTGGACTATTTTTCCCTGTTGGAGCAAATAGGTTTATAGTCCCTGG
>NC_090744.1:3825144-3827644 GCF_036898095.1 Palaemon carinicauda | reverse complement strand
AAATTTTCAGAAAGAATAATGAATATATTTTTCTTTTAATGCAACCTTAGCTTTAACTCTCTTCACAGTATAAACGGCGTATAATAATGTGAAAAAAAAAAAAAAAAATTATTTTTTCATTATGGGTTTTAAAATATTTTCAGAAAAAAATAATGAATATTTTTTTCTTTTAATGCAACCTTAGCTTTAACTCTCTTCACAGTATAAACGGCGTATAATAATGTGAAAAAAAAAAAACAATTTTTTATTTTTTCATTATGGGTTTTAAAATATTTTCAGGAAAATAATGAATATTTTTTTCTCTTAATGCAACCTTAGCTTTAACTCTCTTCACAGTATAAACGGCGTATAATAAGGAGAAACAAAATTCCCATTTCATTTTTTCATTATGGGTTTTAGAAAATTTTCAGAAAAAATAATGAATAATTTTCTTCCTATAATGTAACCTCAGCTTTAACTCTTTCCACAGTATAAAAGGCGTATAATAATGAGAGAGAAAAAAAATATTTTTTTTTACTTTTTCATTATGGGTTTTAAAAATTTTCCAGAAAAAATAATGAATCATGTTTTTCCTATAATGCAACCTTGGCTTTAAAGAACAAAGCATCATAGAACTTTGACAGCAAAAGCATGAACTAAATAACTACATTATATTTCAATTAGAAAATATATTTTGATATTATTGGTTTTAAAAATGTTTCAGAAAAAAATTTATATTTATTTTCTATAATGCGACTGTAGCTTTTAGAAACAAACTACCATAGGACTCTAACATCAAACCCATGAACTACATAGCTATATATTATATTTCAATCAGTAAATATATTTCATTATTACTGGTTTTAAAAATTTTCTAGAAAAAGAAAATAATGAATATTCAAATTTTTTTATAATGCCAGCTAACCTTTTCGAAACAAAGTATCATAGAGTTCTAACAACAAAAACATTAATTATATAATTACAATATATTTTGATTAATATATATATATATATATATATATATATATATATATTATTTTCTAAAATTATAGTGTACTGTTTCTGAAGTGGTATTATTCTTAGCTTAAAATTAGTAAAAAGAATTTTGCGAAATATATGGATATTTCATATGCTAATATTCAAATAAAAACCCATATTATTTTTATGTTATATTGATATACATTACATTTTCATACATCATAAATTCCACAACTAGTATTTTAATAGAAAAATCTCAAAGTGGTGGACATCACTGACAGAAGAAAATGGAAAAGGCTTTCAAGAAATAGCGACCCTGCATAGCGGGAAAAGCTTTAATCGAATAATAATAATAATAATAATAATAATAATAATAATAATAATAATAATAATAATAATAATAATAATAATAATAATAATAATAATAAGAAGAAGAAGAAGAAGAAGAAGAAGAAGAAGAAGAAGAAGAAGAAGAAGTATTTTAATACATCCTTATGATAATTGATCTACTTCCCAGTATCTCAAATGATTTAACTCTGGCTGCAAAAACTCTTTTAGATATAAATATTGAAAATATGTTTCTTAAATGTCATAGGATAGAAACGAGTTATATATACTTTATCGATCAAACTGATATTTTTTCGAATCCGTTTGAATTAGCTAAACAACATTTCTCTAAAGGAATACTTATAATATTATGATTCATAAAAAGATTCCAGAATAAGCTCAGTAGAACGAAGATCTCCACCGAGGCAGTTCAATTCTCGACTTATAGCTCGACCTTGATCTTGACCTTCGACCTTAACTTGTATCAATTGGCGTGAATTTTCATACACTCAAATATGAACCAAGTTTGAAGTATGTGATAATGATGTCTAAACTTATGGCTGATTACCTGAATTGGACATTTTCCTTGAGCTTTGACTTTGACCTTCCAAAACTTTATTATTTCCAGCGTTTTCCATAATAGTTATTCCCTGAAAGTTTCACTACTCTACAATGAAAATTGTGGCCAGGAAGCTGTTCACAAACCAACGCACACACACACACCAACAAACACACAAACAGGGGGTAAAACATAACTTCCTTCCAACTTCATTGGTGGAGGTAATTACGTCCTATCTAAATCTTGAAGATAACGTATAGATATTCTTATCTTCTTAAATGGCCGATGTCGTAACGTCCCTGACTGGCGAACGTCAGACTAGGGTTCGAGTCCCGCTCAAACTTGTTAGTTCATTTGGTCGCTGAAACCTCACCATCCATGTGAGCTAAGAATGGGGGTTTTTGGGGAGCCTATAGGTCTGTCTGCTGAGTCATCAGCAGCCATTTCCTGAACATCCCTGGTCCCTGCTTGGGTGGAGAAGGGGCTTGGGCGCTGGTCATATGTATATATGGTCAGTCTTCAAAAGAATGTTCAAATCGAAAGAGATCTGGTATTTCCATACGACCCAAGTATTAATTAGTCTGATTATGTAGTTGTTGAAGAACACCATTTAGAAAGTTGAATAGAAACATTGCAGATTAAATGGTAGAAACTAAT
>NC_090744.1:3788915-3818915 GCF_036898095.1 Palaemon carinicauda | reverse complement strand
TAATATTCAAATGTAGATTAATCAGATATTTCATAAATGTGAGTGCTGGAAAAAAAAGATGTTACATATATCTAACAGAAAATAAGAGCGAGCCTTGGGAAAAAAACAGTATCACAAAAGGTTATATTTGAGTATAAACATATAAATTACCAAAATGTGAAACGAATATTAGTTATTTTTGTCAGGATACTATAACATAAATATTCATAATTGTTTTTCATAATACAGTAACACAGATATTCATTATTGTTTGCAGGATACTGTAACACAAATATTCAATATTGTTTGTTAGAATAATCTAAAACGAATATTTATTATTATTTGCCAGGATACTATAACATAAATATTCATAATTGTTTATCAAAGTACTGTAACATAAATATTCAATATTGTTTGTCAGAATACTTTAAAACGAATATTTCATTATTGTTTGTTAGGATACTGTAACATAGATATTCATAATTGTTTTTCAAAAATATGTAACATAAATATTCAATATTGTTTGTTAGAATTGTGTAATAAATATTCATCACTGAGGTACCACGATGTAAAACCGAGCAGAAATGAAGTATTCCTTTAATTTGGAATGAATAAATAAAAATATATGGTTATACCATTAGGATATTCCTCCCTTGTGTCAATTGTGGTAATTGAAAATTGGCTTACAAAGTCAATTATATTCTTACCATTGCCTTGTTTACTATCAGTGTTAGACAACAGCCTGGGTCTTCCAGCTTTTCTAGTGCCTTGTGGAGCCCAGCTGAACGTTTGGTGAACTAATCTCTCTTGGGGAGTGCGAAGAGCATGCCCAAACCATCTACATCTGCCCTTAACCATGATGTCATCAACATATGGCTCTCGAGTAACCTCCCTACCCAAACATAATATGAATTAAAGAAAAAAAATCTTATAAAATACTCTCACTGGATCATTTTTATTAGGTGTTGGAGGTCTGTCCTCGGCAGAGCGTATTTTACAGTGTTTTCGAAAATTTGAACAAGTCAAAACAAAATTCTTCATTTTCATATGTGATATACAGTAGATACTTATGTAATATTCTGACAACAGCAAACGGGCAGATATCCACATAACTAGACGTTCCCTGTTTTATTATTATTATTATTATTATTATCATTATTATTATTATTATTATTAAATGCTAATCTACAACCGTAGTTGGAAAAGCAGGACTCTATAAGCCCAAGGGCTCCAACAGGGAAAATAGCTTAGTGAGGAAAGGAAACGATGAAAATAAAATATTTTAAGAAGAGCAACAACTTTACAATAAATATCTCCTATATAAGCTATAAAAACGTTAACAAAACAAGAGGAAGAGAATTAAAGATAGAATAGTGTGCCCGTGTGTACTTTTCAAACATTGACTTTCATAAACTATCAAAATGTATTTCCCTACTCCCTTGATTTATTTAATCTTTTCCCTTACCATTATTGCTTTTCTATTTGCCTTCTTCCTGTCAAATTATATATAACAATAAAATTGCAGTTTTCTTACACGAAAACACGCTAAAAGGTTTATTCTGTTTTGTTCCATTTCACTGTGCTGGCTTTCATTCTTTTCCTTTCTGTTTGGGGGACTCAGTTCCTCTAATGCAATGAAGGTGGGTTAATTTTAGAAATTCACCAAGACCAGTATTTGATAGCATGACTTTTGTATTGAATCTGCATTTTATTAAGCTAATTAATATCTCTAATTGATAATTAAAGGAACAGGATTCTTTATTTTTTTTTTTTACTAAAAGTATCCAGGTTACTCAAATTTAACAAGAAGTAATTGGACAAAAATCCTACACGAAAAATTACCCCAAAATCAACGAGAATCATTTTATAGTCAGAAAAAAAATGATTAAATGGTAAATAATTTTTTTTTTCTATTTCCATGCTGATTTCCTAATGATAAAACTGTAAAAAAAGTTAAATCATTCAGTAGCCACAATCATTATCGACGAAGTCAACTACACAAGAGAGGAAAGTTATTCTATCATTCACGTTTTATCTCGTTGTATTTAACTAGAACCTTTTTAGTAACACAAAACAGAATTTTCAGTGATTTATATATTTCACAAATATATCAAGTTTTCATCCACAAAATATAAACACTAAATAAAGGGATTTGATATTCAAAAACTGTGTCAAATTTCTATCCACAAATTATAAACACTAAATAAAGGGGTTTGATATTTAAAAATGTTGTCAACTTCTATCCACAAAATATAAACACTAATCAAAGGGGTTTGATATTTAAAAACTGGGTCAACTTTCTATCCACAAAATATAGACACTAAACAAAGGGGTTTGATATTTGAAAAACTGTGTCAAATTTCTATCCAAAGAATATAAATAATAGATAAAGGGGTTTGATATTTAAAAACTGTCAAATTTCTATCCACAAAATATAAACACTAAATAAAGGGGGTTTTGACATTCAAAAACTGCGTTAAATTTCTATCCACAAAATATACACACTAAACAAAGGGGGTTTGATATTTAAAAACTGTGTCAAATTTCTATCCACAAAATATAAACACTAAATAAAGGGTTTGATATTTAAAAACTGTGTCAAATTTTTATCCATAAAATATAAACACTAAAAAAGGGGTTTGATATTTAAAAAACTGTGTCAACTTTCTATCCATGAAATATAAACACTAAACAAAGGGGTTTGATATTTATAAACTGTATCAAATTTCTATCCACAAAATATACACACTAAACAAAGGGGTTTGATATTTAAAAACTGTTTCAAATTTCTATCCACAAAATATAAATACTAGATAAAGGGGTTTGATATCTAAAAACTGTGTCAACTTTCTATCCACAAAATATAAACCCTAAACAAAGGGGTTTGATATTCAAAAACTGCGTCAAATTTCTAACCACAAAATCTAAACACTAAACAAAGGGGTTTGATATTTAAAACTGTCAAATTTCTGTCCACAAAATATAAACACTAAACAAAAGGGTTTGATATTTAAAAACTGTGTCAAATATCTATCCACAAAATATAAACACTAAACAAAGGGGTTTGATATTTAAAAAACTGTGTCAAATATCTATCCACAAAATATAAACATTAAACAAAGGGGTTTGATGTTCAAAAACTGTGTCAAATTTCTATCCACAAAATATAAACACTAAACAAAGGGGTTTGATATTTAAAAACTTTCAAATTTCTGTCCACAAAATATAAACCCTAAAACAAAGGGGTTTGATATTCAAAAACTGCGTCAAATTTCTAACCAAAAAATCTAAACACTAAACAAAGGGGTTTGATATTTAAAAACTTTCAAATTTCTGTCCACAAAATATAAACACTAAACAAAAGGGTTTGATATTTAAAAACTGTGTCAAATATCTATCCACAAAATATAAACACTAAACAAAGGGGTTTGATGTTTAAAAACTGCGTCAAATTTCTATCCACAAAATATAAACACTAAACAAAGGGGTTCGATATTTAAAAACTTTCAAATTTCTGTCCATAAAATATAAACACTAAACATAAGGGTTTGATATTTAAAAACTGTGTCAAATATCTATCCACAAAATATAAACACTAAACAAAGGGGTTTGATATTTAAAAACTTTCAAATTTCTGTCCACAAAATATAAACACTAAACAAAAGGGTTTGATATTTGAAAACTGTGTCAAATATCTATCCACAAAATATGAACACTAAACAAAGGGGTTTGATATTTAAAAACTGTGTCAAATTTCTATCCAAAAAATATAAACACTAAACAAATACTTTAATAGCTTATTGGAAAAGTGCCTGTCTAGTGATCTGCTGGACTGTAGTTCGAGACCAGCACAGGCTCGATAATTGCTTGAAGTGTCTGCAACCTTACCATATTTGTGAGGTAATGATTCCTCATTGTGGGGAGACTATAACTCTACCTGCAGAGTCATCAATAGCCATATATATACATACATATATATATATATATATATATATGTATATTTATATATATGTATATATATATATATATATATATATACATATATATACACATATATATACATATATATATACTTATATATATATATATATATATACATATATATATATATATATTTATATATATATATATATATATATACATACATACATTTATATATGTAAATATATATATATATATATATATATCTTAGCTATGCCAAGCCTGTATATATATTAATAAACAAGAAAATTCCAAGCCTTATTAATCAGAAACTACTCTGCAATTATCCAGTACAACTACATTAACATACATTGGAAGAAAGTAATAGCGGGAAAAGTCTATTAGATGAAAACTGGACGACAAAATATTGTGTAAACATCGTGTTTTTTTACATATGCAACTTACCTAGAACTGCGTGAGAGTATTGTTGTATATGAAAAGTTTGTATTATAAAAAAAAAATATGCTTAAATAGAAAGTGATTTTTTTTCTGATTAAAAACAAATCATTGTTCTCTAGTCTTGGTAGTACCATAGCCTCTGTACTATGGTCTTCCACTGTCTTGGGGTAAAGTTCTCTTGCTTGAGGGTACACTATGGCACGATATTCTATCTCTTTCTCTTGTTTTTATAGTTTATATATGATTTTTTTGAAAAGGTTGTTACTGTTCTTGAAATATTATATTTCAGTTGTTGATTATTTTTCTAGTAGATAGTGTATTAATTTATTTCCATTCCTCACTGGGCTATTTTCCCTGTTGGAGCCCTCGGGCTTATAGCATTCTGCTTTCCCAAGTAGGGTTGTAGCTTAGCAAGTAATAATAATAATAATAATAATAATAATAATAATAATAATAATAATAATAATAATAATAATAACTGACAGAATGAGATAAGGGAAGACGGAATAACAAACAATAAGATAATCCCTGTCATTTGTCAATTTACAAAAAGCATTTTCCATTAAAGGACGCTTGGATTCCTTCAAATGCTTTCTTCTCGTGAGGGTTCTTGTAGTTCAATCGTAGACTTCTGGACTACAGAAATCCCAAAAGCTATTACTATTCATGACTGATATTACTTTGCATAAGCTTTGTATGTTTTGTCCTTCTTTGCATTTCAGTAATTTCATTACTAGGATCTGTCCTGATGAGCTCTCAGATATTCAAAGCTTGTGAAAACATGAATCCAGAAAATGTACTTTAGAATACTTTTGAGCTTATGATATACATCTGTTCATTGGAGTTTATAGCATAAATGTTTTTACGACAAAGTAAATTTATTGATTTGAAGTTTTATGGCATCCTGATAGCGGAGGTCATTGACCTGAAAAGAAAGGAATGAAATAACTGAGCTTTGACAGTCATACGAGGAAGACCTAAAGAAAATACATACATACCTATACCAAGACACTTCCCTCAATTCTTGGGGAGTAGCCAACATTAAGCAAATGAAAAAAGGGGACCTTTCCTCTCTAGGTTCCTCCCAGCGTGAGGGACTCAGCCGAGTTCGGCTGGTACTACTAGGGTATTTAAATATAAGGATTATCTTTATTTAGTGAAACAAAGATCATCATCTCCTCCTACGCCTATTGACGCAAAGGGCCTAGGTTAGATTTAGCCAGTCGTCTTTATCTTGAGCTTTTATTTCAATACTTCTCCATTCATCATCTCCTTCTTCGCGCTTCATATTTCTCAGCCATGTAGGCCTGGGTCTTCCAAACAAATATCTAAAAGAAAAAGGAAGTATTAAACCTGACGTGGAGGAAAAGACAAAACAGTATAAGAAGATAATCTTTGGAGGCAGTGTTGGAAAGGTTATAACTACTCGGTCTCTCTCCATTCCTCTGGTACGGGGGTGAAGGGAAAGTAGTCATACCCTATTGAGAGGGGTTACCCCAAGAGTTACACTCTGAAACCACAACTGCCATGCTGTAGTTAGGAAAGGGGGATGGGGTGGGAAGGGTTGAATTTGTGTATGTGTGTGCGTCTGTGTGCATATCTACCTGAAGATCTAGCCGTCCTCATTTACCTTTAATATCAATATTATATAACTTATAAAAGCTCAAAATCAGACCAAATTAAAATACTTAGCATAATCTTTAATCTTATTTATTCTTTCTCTCCGATCGAAGAGCAGTTTGGAGCATCCAATGAGAAAGAAACCGGAAAAGAAAAGTTTTTCAAAAAGGTTAAATGAAGCCATTATGCCTTAATTACCCTATCAGAGGCAAGGAAGCGAGGGTCGTAAAAGAGTAGTTGATTGCATCCGGGGTCTCATGTCTGAAAAGGAATTTCTTATGTGAGGATTTTTCATTCCAGAGGATATGTGATTTACGATTTGAATTCATAATACCTTTGGATTACTGACTATTTTAATCTTGGATATCAGCGCTACATAGGTTCCTCAAATTTCTTTTAAAGGTTACTCATGAATGGCAGAGGTAAGGGACAGTGACAACGCCCTGGAGAAAGACCATTTTTCCAGAGGATATGTAATTTACGATTTGAATTCATTATAGTTTTGGATTACTGACTTTTCTTAGTCCTGAAAATAGTGCTACATACTTTATTTAAAGGTTTTTAAAGGGTGCTCATGAATAGCAGAGGTAAGGAACAGTGGCAATGCCCTAGCAGGACAATGTCCTGGAGACTGACCATAATAAAAATCACTCATGGATGGTAGAGGAAAGAGTCAGTGACAATGCCCTAGCAGGACAATGTCCTGGAGACTGACCATAACAAAAGTCACTCATGAATGGCAGAGGCAAGAGTCAGTGACAATGCCTTAGAGACTCCCAAGCCTCCTCTCCACCTAAGCTAGGGCCAGGGAGGGACAGGCAATGGCTGCTGATGACTCAGCTGGTACAGTAGATCAATAGCTTTCCCACTCTGGTTGTACCTTAGCAAATAATAATAATAATAATAATAATAATAATAATAATAATAATAATAATAATAATAATAATAATAATAAGTGAACGTTTACACAAGGGTAATAGCCGAATTTTTCTCTAGTCATCCTTTTTACAGAACTCCTGAACCCCTATTTGCATACCATTATGCAACGAAATATCTTGCTAAAATGTTTGGAAACGTTTATGACTTTGTCTCGGAGAAATCTAATTCAAGAGAACTCTTTAAGTGAGGACATTATTTTGGATTACTTATCTTCACAAAATGTAATATGATGATTTCACTTGTGAATCGCCAAAATAAATCTGATTCAACTGAACTGAAACTTAGGACATTATTTTGAATTAATTTTCTTCACAATATGTGAATGATTATTGCGCTTTTAAATGCCAAAATAAATCGGATTCAATTGAACTGCAACTATGGCCACTATTTTGAATTAATTTTCTTCACTCTACATAATATGATTATTATCGAAGTAACACAAGAAACTATGTCGGACTGAAATTTGAATTAAATTGTGTAGCAAACAAAAATTCCCAATCAAAAAAAAAAAAAAAAGAAAAACAGAAAAAATAAAGAAAAACACTAAGTCCAAGGCAGAACTATAATTGAGATTGACATTTCCTTAACTTTTTTTCCATTAACTAACTACACTTAAAAAAATAAAATAAAATAAAAAAATAAAAAAAATCTATTCGAGAATTCTCTGTAAAAATATACTGTTCTCAGCCGTATTTCAGTAAAGTACAGTCGACCTTAGTTTGTACCCAACTTTGTTAATATCTTTTACGGCTTGGTGATCTCAATATCACTCCGTTACGTCAATATATCCGTTTTTAAAACTGTAAATGCCTGGCAACATTTATTCCAGAATTTTTACCGCTATCTTTTTACGACAAATTTCTAACAGTGTAACAAGTGTTGAAAGAAACAGAGAAAGACAGGAAGTCACCCTAAGATAAATATAAACAGATATAAAAACAAAGCTCACAGAAACAAGTTCAAACAAATAATCGTTTTTGTCTTTGAGAGAGGTCCGACCAAGCTTCAAAGTGTTGGTGTAAAAAAAAAACTTGTTAAAAATATGATACTCCAAGGGAATGTGTTGTCACCTATGTTGTTTATACTCATCATGGATTTTGCGTAGAACAGTCACAGATAGTGGAGAAGGAATGGACTGGAATGGTGATAGGAATTTAGCAGTTCGTGTTGGCCTGGTAAAAAGGTAGGAATGGGTTTGGAGTTTTTGCGCAAGAAAAGTTTTATAATATGACTTGAAATGTGTTTTTGCACAATCATTTCCCCGCTGGAAACGACCTAATTCTTTTAGGCATATTTCCATGAACCATTTTTGCTTGAATTATTTTTTCTCTGTTTGAATTTTTATTAATTTTTCCAAACAGAAATGGAATTGATTTGCTTGCTGCGTAAAACTCAAAAATTTTTGCTTTTCAATTAAATCAAAATATTCGGTTTTTAATAGATCATATTGAACTTTAAACGTTTGCAAGATAAAACATTATATCAATTTGAATATTAAAATACGCAAATGATTTTTTTTTTTCAGAATATGCATTGGCAATCAATCCTTTAATTGAAATAAGAGATGGTATGCTTCAAAGCATTTGCCATAAATTAATTATCAAAACAGTTTTTTTTTTCACTCGAAATTCAGGAGTAAGACAATTTTCCTCGCATAACAAAAGTATTATTAACCCTTGTGGTAGGGTTGTTAGAAAACTACCACTATATACAATAAAAAAAAAGTAGTTTTAATCGGAATTTCTCCGCAAAAATATACTATCCTCAACAGTATTTCAGTAAAATACAGACGACCGTAACTTTATTCTACTGTGTTATAATTTTTTACGTGTTGGTGACAGCAATATCACTCCTTTGTGTTAATATATCCGTTTTTAAAACATTAAAGGCCTGGCAATATTTATTTCAGGATTTATACGACTATATATATATATATATATATATATACATATATATATATATATATATATATATATAATAGATTACTTGCTTTTTGTCTTTGTAAGCTGAAGAGTAAACTTGAAAAATAACAGTATCTTACTGATTATAATCTATTTGCGTTGAAGAGATATAACTCAAATTTAATTGCTATGAAAAAAAAAAAAAACATCTGCTAGCAAGAAAAACAAAAAGATCCACTATCTTTTCTCTATCTGTTTTTCAAGTCCCCCTTTTTTCAGGTCATGTATTTCTCGACTACTATGAGATTCAGGGCCTCTGTAACACGGTTTTTTCGCAATAATTTTCTATCTATGAATTTCATAAATATAACGCTTCTTCAGAATGCACATTATATCTACACATAAATTTTCACTATATTCTGCGTTACGTAGGTTGAATAAATTTGGTACTTATAATGTAAAAGTGACGTTTTTTGAAGACGGGCCAACTTACTCAGAGAAAAGGTTTCGAACAAACTCGTTACGTAACTTATGACGGCATTTCTTCCCTCTTTCTCGATCGATGATTGGCTATACGTAACGAAGGCTAAACCTCTGCCAACAATGACACAAAAGTTTAAATAAAAGCAAAGCAGTACACTTTTATGGACTCTGAAACCTCTCATTGATAACTGTCATAATGAACAAACCAACTAAATATGTTAATAAATACAAAACACTTCGATTATTAGTAACTCCCAAAATAAGTTCCCTAAGAAATTACAGTCTACTTTATAGGTCACAATCAGATTGATAGGGTGTAGGGAATAGTTGGTAATTTTCAAAAACGTAGTAGACAAGTTTGATTTGATAACTGCTATATCCTATGTCAAGCAATTTTTATTTATTGTCTATCTACCTACCTATTTACTGTAAAAAAAAAAAAAAAAAAAAAAAAATAATAATAATAATAATAATAATAATAATAATAATAATAATAATAATAATAATAATATAGCCGGTACCGTATTTTGGCTTTAAACCTTCACCAATAATTATCGTCAGAATGATGACTTCGTGAGGCTCCACCCACTTTGGCCTCGTTATAATTCAGGATAACACTGAAGGCTATCATGGGCATTGTTGGATCAGAACATTTAATTCTGGCTATAAAAACTCATTTCTCGAGTAGTTGTAAGAAGTGCTAAATGATCCTCAAGGATCCCAGCAGTTGACCTAAACATTCAATTCATGTATACTACTGTTGCGGCACTACTGCTACAGTAGTATTACTACGCTAACACAGATACCCCACCCACATTTATGTATCGTTCCGCCATTCATAAAGTTTTTGTCATGTTTTTTCACTGTGCAATAAGCCATGGCCTCCTCAGAAATTAAGTTTAACATTAGATGATAGGTTATTTCATTAGGCTGACAAATTATGGCAACTGGTTATGGTATTGCCGATGTTGAAGCTAAAGATAAAGTATGGTATCATTCCTCCATTGCATTATCATCTCTACTACTATTTGTTTTGCTACATGTAGTAATTATTTTAAAGGATAAATGAATTATGTTCACTTTACTTCTATAAATTCCCATTAGATGTACAAATAAAACTTCTAAAACTATTCATGATTTATTTACAAAATGCAGTCATGCGCAAAACATAGCCAACACGGTCGTACGGCCTAAGAAGAAGAAAAAAAATTATATCGGATGATCCGTTGGTCTGATGGAGAGTTTAGCACAAAATTCTTATTTTAACAAAAATAGTTATATAAGGACTGTTTACATAAAATCTCTCTCTTGTGGCATAGTGAATAGTTAATGGAAATGTTCAAAAGCCTGAATGACATTACAAGTATTATAATCATATTACGCTAAATACAAATCAGATCATAAACATTGGATTTAACTAGAAACTGAATAATTACCTATTCAGGCTATAGTAAATATGGCCACGGGCTTTCTCTTGACTGTATAAAGTTGCAAGTCGCAAGACGAATGCAGTTTTGCAACCACGGGGGCAATTCCAAATCCTGTTGGTCATTCTTGACTGTTATGGGTTTCAGAGCCGATGGAAGAAGGTGAATGGGAGTCTGGTGGATGGGCGGGGCAAAATTTTGTCGAAAGGTGTTTACATTGCTTACGTAATGAATGTTTTCGACTCTTGGCTCGTTATCACTGGCCATGGCGTCGGCTAGATAATTTTTACTCTATAAGAATTAAAACTATCGGGTTTAGGTTATTTATAATGCTGATAAAATTTGTGTGTGGCTGTAAAATATACATATGTCAACTTTCAGCTACATCCGATGCTTTGATAAGGAGCAAAGTCCAAAAAACCGTGTTACAGAGGCCCTGAATCTCATAGTAGGAGTTCAATCTTAGCTCAGTCAGGCCTACTGTCCCCAAAAAATTTATTTCTTTTTCCTTTTTTACCGCTCTGACAGATGTACTATTTTTCTGTTTCCTGTCCTACATTTGGATATTTTTTTCTTTTTTTTTTGTGGCTGGTGTCAAATGCAGTAAAGGTGCCAAGGATCTTTCTATTCTGTTTTTTTCTTCTCTTTTTATTAAATTGTGTGAAGGATATTTATTCCTTTTTGTCTAAGAGAGAGAGAGAGAGAGAGAGAGAGAGAGAGAGAGAGAGAGAGAGAGAGAGAGAGAGAGGGGGGGGACTAGAGGATATATTAATTCTTTCTATCTGAGAGAGAGAGAGAGAGAGAGAGAGAGAGAGAGAGAGAGAGAGGAGAGAGAGAGAGAGAGAGAGAGAGAGAGAGAGAGAGAGAGTATAGAATATTTACAAGACCTTATTTCTTATATCATTGCCAGATATCCAGAAATCAATGAGGAAGAAAATAGTATCTTCCTTTATCTTGGATCTCTTTCTTCCGAACAAAAAGACAGGATCCTTAACAATACATTGATAATTTCGACCACCTAAGCTCCTCTATCCTTCTTATTAGTGACGTTAAAAGAAGGATCCTGTAGGATCTGTTCAGCTTGACTGTCAGCAAACCAGATTTAGGGAGGACTTGTTAATCTAGCAATTCTTGGTGATACTTTTTTTTATTATATACGATATATTTTTTTTGATTTTCTTATTGAATCCGGTAATTATTCCCATATGATTTAATGTTATATATTTAAGAGCAAATTGTTTTGAAACAATGATACAGGCGTTCTTCAAATAAAAATTCCATAAGCTTTATGAGATAATTGATACAAGAATAGCTGGTTTACTTAAGAATTTAACTTCCATAAGTTTATAGAAATATTTGATATAATAGTGGCAAGTTTACTTAAAACTTAAAATCATTAAGCTTTATAAGGTCAATTTAAGAGTGGAATGTTTACATATGAATCAAACTTGCATAAACTTTATAAAATTAATTAATACAAGAAATTAATTAAAACTCAAACTTCCCTAAACTTTATAAAATTAATTGATACAAGAATGCCAAGTTTAATTAATATTCAAACTTCCCTAAACTTTATAAAATTAATTGATACAAGAATGGTAAGTTTAATTAAAATTCAAACTTTCCTAAACTTTATAAAATTAATTGATACAAGAATGGCAAGTTTAATTAAAATTCAAACTTTCCTAAACTTTATAAAATTAATTGATACAAGAATGGCAAGTTTAATTAAAATTCAAAATTCCCTAAACTTTATAAAATTAATTGATACAAGAATGGCAAGTTTGATCAAAATTCAAACTTCCATAAACTTTATGAAATTAATTGCTACATGAATGACAAGTTTACTCATGGATTTATATGAGTGACCCAAATAATCTTAAATAAAAGATAAAACCATTTCAGTTTGCCAATAAAACAATGACTTGAAAAAAGTCACCCTGGTTTTCAGAGTTCTTCAAGAACATAGTTATGTATTTTTAAAAATGTTCATAAGGACTGAACTATTAAAAAAAATCATAAAACACAGCCCAAGATTTATTTCAGATCGACTGTGATTATAAAACTAAAATATTAATCAAAAGTCTTGTTGATGCTTTTTTGTTTGGGAGAAACTATATATATATATATATATATATATATATATATATATATATATATATATATATATGTATATGTATATATATATATATATATATATATATATATATATATATATATATATATATATATATATATATAAATATATATATATATATATATATATATTAGTTTTAAGAATTGTACAATGAAACAGAGAGACCTTTCATAATTTCGTTGTCCTTTTATGCATTTAATAGTTCCAAGATCAATCTCCAATATCATAAAGTGATCAAATCCTATCGGTATTGTTAAACTCATTGGCCTTCGAATTGGAATAGAGTTTCTCAACCAGGGTTCTTTTCCCCAATCCTATAATAGGGAAATCAGTGAAGCGTATTTGTAACCAGTTATAGAGGGGTGGGGGGGGGGGGGGTTGGAGGGGGTTGGGGGGGTGGGGGGGGTTGTCTAGAAATGACTCTATTGACTAGATTACTTGATAGGTGAAGGGGGATTTGGAGAAGAAGGCTTTCGTGGATGGTAGAGGAAGACACTTTTAAAGGTTTTAAAGGCCATTCATGAATAGCTGTAGCAAGGGACTGTGATAATGCCCTAGAGACTGACAATATATACAAATGATTAGCCTTCCAAGCCCTTTCCACTCAAGGTAGGACCAAGGAGAGCCAGGTAATGGTTGGTGATGACTCAGCATGTGTGTGTGTGTGGTAGTAAACAAGTCAATCAACAAGTTAAGAGAAAATGAAGTCGAAACTATACCAAGGTTATTATAAATGGCTAAATACGACTCATTTGACATAAATTGAATGCATACCGCTTTTTATGTAAATGTTGTTATATTAATGAATAGGGTAACACACAGCCCTGACTAATGCAATGCTCAATATGGATTCCAATTATTAATTCAATTCTAAAACGGGACATATATATTTTTTTCTTTTTTTTTGTGACAAGGGGAAAAATTCCAATTAACGAATGTACAATCAAACTTATTTGCATTTTCCGAATTAGCTTTTTTTCAGATGAAATATTCATAGAATTGTTTTTTTAAACAAAAACTATAGTCAATTCTTTTTAGTGAGGCAGATTTGCACTGACTCACAGGGGTGCCCTTTCAGCTCGGAACAGTTTCCTGATCGCTGATTGGTTGGACAAGATAATCTTAACCAATCAGAGAGCAGGAAACTTTTCCGAGCTAAATGGGCACCACTGCGAGTCGGTGCAAATCCGCCTCATTAAAAAAATTGATTATAGTTGGTTGTAAGTATGAGAATATGATTTGTAAACACCATCCTAGGTACAGTGAATTCATTATAGAAGCAAGCCACACATATGTACAGACTAACAGACAGACACGTACACACGTATACACACGCGCTTACACATATACCCAAAATTAGCTTTTAAGTTATTTTATTTCTAGATAGAAACTCATAGAATAGGTTTTGTGACCTAACTAGTATATATATATATATATATATATATATATATATATATATATATATATATATATATATATACAGTGTATATATATATATATATATATATATATATATACATATATATATACATATATATATATATATATATATATATATATATATATATATATATATATATATATTACACATATATAAATAATAGAAATCCTCCTGAGTACACAGTTAGGAAGATATACTTCCAAGAACTGCCCTACTAGCTATAAAATCAAACCAATCAAGGAACATAAAACCATATAAAAGACCTTATTATTCATATGATAAGTCTTTTATATGGTTTTATGTTCCTTGATCGGTTTGATTTTAGAGCTAGTATATATATATATAATATATATATATATATATATATATATATATAATATATATATATATATATATATATATATTTATATATATATATATATATATTATATATATATATGTGTGTGTGTGTATATATACATATGTGTGTGTTGAAGTATTTTTTTTCATCTGAAGATCTCTCTAACATCAGAGACTCCAGATTTCCCACAACTATTTGTTGGATTACTCTTAACCTTATCTTGTACGAGTCTTTTTAATGGAATAAACTTGAAGTACTCTCACCTTTATTTATATCCTTATTATGAAAAAAATTTTGTCTTTTTTTGGTGTATTTCAATAATTCATCGTAAAATGAGTAAAGTGAAGATCGTATCTAAAATAGAAAAAAATATAATTCATTAAATTCTGAAAAAAATAAATCAGGAAATGATATGATAATTTGTCTCAATGCATATCTTGAACTTTACCATCGTTATTCATTATTATGGAAAATTTTAATACTTTATTATGCTGTATTTCGGTGATAAATCCCAGAAAGATGGAAAGCCCCAAAAACGTATTCAAATTTTAAATAACTATCTATCAAATACTGAAAAAGGAGAAGGAAATCATATAATTATTATGAAAATTTTTATATTTCATTTTGCTGGTTTTAATGATCAATGGTAAAATGATGAAAAGCCCCCCCCCCACCCCCCACCCCAACCCCCCCCACCCCCCCCAAAAAAAAACATTAAAATCAAAAATATTTCTCTAGTAGATGCTGAAAAATACGAAGGATTTTATGCCATTATGATGAAAAATTTAATTTCTTGTTATTTGTACAATTTAAAAGGACGGAAAATCAAAACGTATCAGAAGTACAAACAAATATTTATAAAATCTGAAAAAAAAAAAAATTCTTTTTGCTGTATTTCAATGAAAAATCGTAAAATGATGTAAAGCCAAAACAAAGCCTTGTAAAATTAAAGATATTTCTCCACTAAATGCTGAAAAAATACGAGGGATATCATATCTTTATTAGGAAAAAAAATTAAAATATTGTTATTTTTGTATTTCAAAAGGACGGAAAATAAAATAAAAAAAACGTATCAAAAGTGGAAACAAATATTTAGAAATTCTGAAAAAAAGGAGAAATGGAAAATGCTTATATAATTCACGCCTTTAGAAAGCCTCTTCCATACAAGCTAGAATCTATTTCATCATCGTTTAAAGATCTGTGCTCCTTTAAACTCGGAGACATTCACGAGATCCACGAAGGGGAGAAGAGCGGAAGAATGTGAACAAGACATAAATCAGAAAGGTCTGTCAGCGAATTACGTACCTTAGCCATGCAATGGAGTTTCCCTTAACAATGGCGGAAGGGAAGACCTTATTCTGTAACGTAAAATTATCTTACCCACTTCCGTACTAAGTGGCAATGAATACCTTGGAGTCTAGTATAGTACTGGTATACGCGACCCGTCATATTCGAGGCTAATGATTTAGATAGATACGCACACAGATTCACCCATTCTCACCTTCGACCTTTTTCCTAACTACAATCTCTCTCACCAGGTTATAACTACTCCCTCTCCATCCTGCCCAGGGATGGGGAGGGATCGAGTAGTTATACGTCTGGCAATGCTTCTCAGCGTGAATGGATATATATATATATATATATATATAATATATATATATATATATATATATATGTATGTATGTATGCATATATATACTGTATATATACATATATATACACATATATAAGTATATACATGTACATATATATATATATATATATATATACAGTATATATATATATATATATATATATTTATAGTATATATATATACATTATTCATATATATATATATATATATATATATTTATATGGAGTATATATTTATATACAGTATACAAACACACAAATATATATATATATATATATATATACATACATATATATAAAAATTAGAATAGCGCCAACGTTATCCCTGCGTGTCGTGAGAGGCGACTAAAAGGGACGGGACGAGGGGGCTGGGAACCCCCTCTCCTGTATTAAATTCCTGCGAGACATTGACAAGGAGATGGAGCTGGGGGGAGAGTGACTGCTCCCCGCACTCTAGTTTTGGGGTGTTTGAATGTGCGTGGATGTAGTACGATAGAGAGTAAAAGATGTGAGATTGGAAGTATGTTTAGAAGTAGAAGGATGGATGTATTGGCCTTGTGTGAGACAAAGATGCAAGGAAAAGGTGAAGTGATGTTTGGTGAAATGTCTGGTAGAGTGTCTGGGATTGAAAGGGGAAGAGCGAGAGAGGGTGTGGCGTTATTGCTGAGTGAATGGATGGCAGGTAAAGTAGTGGAATGGAAGGAGATATCATCTAGGTTAATGTGGGTAAGGGTTAGGTTGGGTAGGGAATGTTGGGCGTTTGTCAGTGCGTATGGGCCAGGTAGTGAGAAAAGTGAAGAAGAGCGGAATGAGTTCTGGAAAGAATTAACTAGGTGTGTAGAAGGACTGGGTAGAAGGAATTATGTAGTTGTTATGATTGACTTAAATGCTAGAGTGGGCGCTGGAGAGGTAGGTGTCATTGGGAAGTATGGCGTACCAGGTGAAAATGAGAGTGGTGAGAGACTGGTAGACATGTGTGTTGAACAAGAGATGGTAATAAGTGCTAGCTTCTTTAAAAAGAAAGATAAAAATAAGTATACATGGGTAAGAGTGGCAAATGGAAGAGTAGTAGAAAGGGCATTAATGGATTATGTGTTGATAACAAAAAGAATGTTTGGAAGATTGAAAGACGTGCACGTGTTTAGGGGTATGGCTAACGGTATGTCTGATCATTTTTTGGTAGAAGGAAAATTAGTTGTAGCAAAAGAGTGGGGGAATAGAGTAGGTGGATGTAAAAGGGAGGTGGTGAGGATTGAAGAGCTAATAAAACCGGGGGTAAAAAGTAAATATCAGGAAAGGTTGAAAATTGCATATGACGAGGTGAGAGTAAGAGAAACTGGGAATTTAGAGGAGGAGTGGAAGTTAGTAAAAGAAAATTTTGTTGGGATTGCAAGTGATGTATGTGGAAAGAAGGTTGTTGGAGGCAGCATGAGGAAGGGCAGTGAATGGTGGAATGAAGGAGTGAAGGTAAAAGTGGAAGAGAAAAAGAGGGCTTTTGAAGAATGGCTGCAGAGTAATAGTATAGAGAAGTATGAAAAATATAGAGAGAAAAATGTGGAAGTAAAGCGCAAGGTACGTGAGGCAAAGAGGGCAACTGACCTGAGGTGGGGTCAGGGATTGGGTCAGTCATATGAAGAGAATAAGAAGAAGTTTTGGAAAGAAGTGAAGAGAGTAAGGAAGGCTGGCGCAAGAATTGAAGAGACAGTGAAAGATGGAAATGGAAGGTTGTTAAAAGGAGAGGAGGCAAGGAAAAGGTGGGCGGAATATTTTGAAAGTTTGCTGAATGTTGAGGATAATAGGGAGGCAGCTATAATTGCTGTTCCAGGTGTTGAGGTGCCAGTGATGGGAGATGAGAATGAGAGAGAGATTACAATAGAGGAAGTGAGGAGAGCACTAGATGAAACGAGAGTAGGAAAAGAATCTGGTATGGATGGTGTGAAAGCTGAGATGTTGAAGGAAGGGGGTGTGACTGTACTTGAATGGTTGGTGAGATTGTTTAATATGTGTTTTGTGTTGTCAATGGTACCAGTAGATTGGGTTTGTGCATGTATTGTACCACTATATAAGGGTAAGGGAGATGTGCATGAGTGTTGTAATTCGAGAGGTATCAGTTTGTTGAGTGTAGTTGGAAAAGTGTATTGTAGAGTATTGATTAATAGGATTAAGGATAAAACAGAGAATGCAATCTTGGAAGTACAGGGTGGTTTTAGAAGATGTTGGGGTTGTATGAATCAGATTTTTATAGTTAGGCAGATATGCGAGAAATATTTAGCAAAAGGTAAGGAGGTGTATGTTGCGTTTATGGATCTGGAGAAAGCGTATGATAGAGTTGATAGGGAAGCAATGTGGAATGTGATGAGGTTATATGGAGTTAGTGGGGAGGTTGTTGCAAGCAGTAAAAAGTTTCTACAAAGGTAGTAAAGCATGTGTTAGAATAGGAAATGAAGTGAGTGATTGGTTTCCGGTGAGAGTGGGGCTGAGACAGGGATGTGTGATGTCGCCGTGGTTGTTTAACTTGTATGTTGATGGAGTGGTGAGAGAGGTGAATGCTCGAGTGCTTGGACGAGGATTAAAACTGGTAGGCGAGAATGACCATGAATGGGAGGTAAATCAGTTGTTGTTTGCGGATGATACTGTACTGGTAGTAGACACAGAAGAGAAGCTTGACCGACTAGTGACAGAATTTAGAAAGGTGTGTGAGAGAAGGAAGTTGAGAGTTAATGTGGGTAAGAATAAGGTTATGAGATGTACGAGAAGGGAAGGTGGTGAAAGGTTGAATGTCATGTTGAATGGAGAGTTACTTGAGGAGGTGGATCAGTTTAAGTACTTGGGGGTCTATTGTTGCAGCAAATGGTGGAGTGGAAGCAGATATACGTCAGAGAGTGAATGAAGGTTGCTAAGTGTTGGGGGCAGTTAAGGGAGTAGTAAAAAATAGAGGGTTGGCCATGAATGTAAAGAGAGTTCTATATGAGAAAGTGATTGTACCAACTGTGATGTATGGATCGGAGTTGTGGGGAAGGAAAGTGATGGAGAGACAGAAATTGAATGTGTTTGAGATGAAGTGTCTAAGGAGTATGGCTGGTGTATCTCGAGTAGATAGGGTTAGGAACGAAGTGGTGAGGGAGAGAACGGGTGTAAGAAATGAGTTAGCGGCTAGAGTGGATATGAATGTGTTGAGGTGGTTTGGCCATGTTGAGAGAATGGAAAATGGTTGTCTGCTAAAGAAGGTGATGAATGCAAGAGTTGATGGGAGAAGTACAAGAGGAAGGCCAAAGTTTGGGTGGATGGATGGTGTGAAGAAAGCTCTGGGTGATAGGAGGATAGATGTGAGAGAGGCAAGAGAGCGTGCTAGAAATAGGAATGAATGGCGAGCGATTGTGACGCAGTTCCAGTAGGCCCTGCTGCTTCCTCCGGTGCCTTAGATGACCGCGGAGGTAGCAGCAGAAGGGGAGTCAGCATTATGAAGCTTCATCTGTGGTGGAAGTGTGGGAGGTTGGGCTGTGGCACCCTAGCAGTACCAGCTGAACTCGGTTGAGTCCCTGATTAGGCTGAAGGAGCATAGAGAGTAGAGGTCCCCTTTTTGTTTTGTTTCATTGTTGGTGTCGGCTACCCCCCAAAATTGGGGGAAGTGCCTTGGTATATGGATGGATATATATATATATATATATATATATATATATATTCAAATAAGCCATATATATTTTGATTGATATATTAATGTCTGGATTCTCTTAACGACCTCGGGATCAGAGCCCCAGGCGAAATCTCACAAAGACAAGAGCTTGGCTCCGGCCGGGAATCGAACCCTGGTCGGCAAGCTTATATAGACAGTGACTAACCCATTCGGCCACGAAGGAAGATAGAAGTCAATGACAATTCTACTATACTTATACCTGTCGAATTCAGGTATTTTGTACTTAGAATTGAAATCAACCCATCTTCACCATCATAGCTAATTGGTAGTTTGTTACTTGGCATTCAATTAATGATAAATTTTGCACATTTTTACGTGTTTTTCATATTCAAATAAGCCATATATATTTTGATATATTAATGTCTGGATTCTCTTAACGACCTCGGGATCAGAGCCCCAGGCGAAATCTCACAAAGACAAGAGCTTGGCTCCGGCCGGGAATCGAACCCTGGTCGGCAAGCTTATATAGACAGTGACTAACCCATTCGGCCACGAAGGAAGATAAAAGTCAATGACAAGTCTACTATACTTATACCTGTCGAATTCAGGTATTTTGTACTTAGAATTGAAATCAACCCATCTTCACCATCATAGCTAATTGGTAGTTTGTTACTTGGCATTCAATTAATGATAAATTTTGCACATTTTTACGTGATTTTCATATTCAAATAAGCCATATATATTTTGATATATTAATGTCTGGATTCTCTTAACGACCTCGGGATCAGAGCCCCAGGCGAAATCTCACAAAGACAAGAGCTTGGCTCCGGCCGGGAATCGAACCCTGGTCGGCAAGCTTATATAGACAGTGACTAACCCATTCGGCCACGAAGGAAGATAAAAGTCAATGACAATTCTACTATACTTATACCTGTCGAATTCAGGTATTTTGTACTTAGAATTGAAATCAACCCATCTTCACCATCATAGCTAATTGGTAGTTTGTTAATTGGCATTCAATAATGATAAATTTTGCACATTTTTACGTGTTTTTCATATTCAAATAAGCCATATATATTTTGATATATTAATGTCTGGATTCTCTTAACGACCTCGGGATCAGAGCCCCAGGCGAAATCTCACAAAGACAAGAGCTTGGCTCCGGCCGGGAATCGAACCCTGGTCGGCAAGCTTATATAGACAGTGACTAACCCATTCGGCCACGAAGGAAGATAAAAGTCAATGACAATTCTACTATACTTATACCTGTCGAATTCAGGTATTTTGTACTTAGAATTGAAATCAACCCATCTTCCACCATCATAGCTAATTGGTAGTTTGTTACTTGGCATTCAATTAATGATAAATTTTGCACATTTTTACGTGTTTTTTCATATTCAAATAAGCCATATATATTTTGATATATTAATGTCTGGATTCTCTTAACGACCTCGGGATCAGAGCCCCAGGCGAAATCTCACAAAGACAAGAGCTTGGCTCCGGCCGGGAATCGAACCCTGGTCGGCAAGCTTATATAGACAGGGACTAACCCATTCGGCCACGAAGGAAGATAAAAGTCAATGACAATTCTACTATACTTATACCTGTCGAATTCAGGTATTTTGTACTTAGAATTGAAATCAACCCATCTTCACCATCATAGCTAATTGGTAGTTTGTTACTTGGCATTCAATTAATGATAAATTTTGCACATTTTTACGTGTTTTTCATATTCAAATAAGCCATATATATTTTGATATATTAATGTCTGGATTCTCTTAACGACCTCGGGATCAGAGCCCCAGGCGAAATCTCACAAAGACAAGAGCTTGGCTCCAGCCGGGAATCGAACCCTGGTCGGCAAGCTTATATAGACAGTGACTAACCCATTCGGCCACGAAGGAAGATAAAAGTCAATGACAATTCTACTATACTTATACCTGTCGAATTCAGGTATTTTGTACTTAGAATTGAAATCAACCCATCTTCACCATCATAGCTAATTGGTAGTTTGTTACTTGGCATTCAATTAATGATAAATTTTGCTTATTTTTACGTGTTTTTCATATTCAAATAAGCCATATATATTTTGATATATTAATGTCTGGATTCTCTTAACGACCTCGGGATCAGAGCCCCAGGCGAAATCTCACAAAGACAAGAGCTTGGCTCCGGCCTGGAATCGAACCCTGGTCGGCAAGCTTATATAGACAGTGACTAACCCATTCGGCCACGAAGGAAGATAAAAGTCAATGACAATTCTACTATACTTATACCTGTCGAATTCAGGTATTTTGTACTTAGAATTGAAATCAACCCATCTTCACCATCATAGCTAATTGGTAGTTTGTTACTTGGCATTCAATTAATGATAAATTTTGCACATTTTTACGTGTTTTTCATATCAAATAAGCCATATATATTTTGATATATTAATGTCTGGATTCTCTTAACGACCTCGGGATCAGTGCCCCAGGCGAAATCTCACAAAGACAAGAGCTTGGCTCCGGCCGGGAATCGAACCCTGGTCGGCAAGCTTATATAGACAGTGACTAACCCATTCGGCCACGAAGGAAGATAAAAGTCAATGACAATTCTACTATACTTATACCTGTCGAATTCAGGTTATTTTGTACTTAGAATTGAAATCAACCCCACATTCACCATCATAGCTAATTGGTAGTTTGTTACTTGGCATTCAATTAATGATAAATTTTGCACATTTTTACGTGTTTTTCATATTCAAATAAGCCATATATATTTTGATATATTAATGTCTGGATTCTCTTAACGACCTCGGGATCAGAGCCCCAGGCAAAATCTCACAAAGACAAGAGCTTGGCTCCGGCCGGGAATCGAACCCTGGTCGGCAAGCTTATATAATCAGTGACTAACCCATTCGGCCCACGAAGGGAAGATGAAAGTCAATGACAATTCTACTATACATATACCTGTCGAATTCAGGTATTTTATACTTAGAATTGAAATCAACCCATCTTCACCATCATAGCTAATTGGTAGTTTGTTACTTGGCATTCAATTAATGATAAATTTTGCACATTTTTACGTGTTCTTCATATTCAAATAAGCCATATATATTTTGATATATTAATGTCTGGATTCTCTTAACGACCTCGGGATCAGAGGCCCCAGGCGAAATCTCACAAAGACAAGAGCTTGGCTCCGGCCGGGAATCGAACCCTGGTCGGCAAGCTTATATAGACAGTGACTAACCCATTCGGCCACGAAGGAAGATAAAAGTCAATGACAATTCTACTATACTTATACCTGTCGAATTTCAGGTATTTTGTACTTAGAATTGAAATCAACCCATCTTCACCATCATAGCTAATTGGTAGTTTGTTACTTGGCATTCAATTGATTTCAATTCTAAGTACAAAATACCTGAATTCGACAGGTATAAGTTATAGTAGAATTGTCATTGACTTTTATCTTCCTTCGTGGCCGAATGGGTTAGTCACTGTCTATAATAAGCTTGCCGACCAGGGTTCGATTCCCGGCCCGGAGCCAAGCTCTTGTCTTTGTGAGATTTCGCCTGGGGGCTCTGATCCCGAGGTCGTTAAGAGAATCCAGACATTAATATATCAAAATATATATGGCTTATTTGAATATGAAAAAACACGTAAAAATAAGCAAAATTTATCATTAATTGAATGCCAAGTAACAAACTACCAAGTAGCTATGATGGTGAAGATGGGTTGATTTCAATTCTAAGTACAAAATACCTGAATTTGACAGGTATAAGTATAGTAGAATTGTCATTGACTTTTATCTTCCTTCGTGGGCCGAATGGGTTAGTCACTGTCTATATAAGCTTGCCGACCAGGGGTTCGATTCCCGGCCGGAGCCAAGCTCTTGTCTTTGTAAGATTTCGCTGGGGCTCTGATCCCTAGGTCGTTAAGAGAATCCAGACATAATTATATCAAAATATTATATGGCTTATTTGAATATGAAAATCACGTAAAAATGTGCAAAAATTTATCATTAATTGAATGCCAAGTAACAAACTACCAATTAGCTATGATGGTGAAGATGGGTTGATTTCAATTCTAAGTACAAAATACCTGAATTCGACAGGTATAAGTATAGTAGACTTGTCATTGACTTTTATCTTCCTTCGTGGCCGAATGGGTTAGTCACTGTCTATATAAGCTTGCCGACCAGGGTTCGATTCCCGGCCGGAGCCAAGCTCTTGTCTTTGTGAGATTTCGCCTGGGGGCTCTGATCCCGAGGTCGTTAAGAGAATCCAGACATTAATATATCAAAATATATATGGCTTATTTGAATATGAAAAACACGTAAAAATGTGCAAAATTTATCATTAATTGAATGCCAAGTAACAAACTACCAATTAGCTATGATGGTGAAGATGGGTTGATTTCAATTCTAAGTACAAAATACCTGAATTCGACAGGTATAAGTATAGTAGAATTGTCATTGACTTTTATCTTCCTTCGTGGCCGAATGGGTTAGTCACTGTCTATATAAGCTTGCCGACCAGGGTTCGATTCCCGGCCGGAGCCAAGCTCTTGTCTTTGTGAGATTTCGCCTGGGGCTCTGATCCCGAGGTCGTTAAGAGAATCCAGACATTAATATATCAAAATATATATGGCTTATTTGAATATGAAAAACACGTAAAAATGTGCAAAATTTATCATATATATATATATATATACATAAATATATATATATATATATATATATAAATATAACCTCCTTGTTTGAGGTAATAACGAGCAGAAACCTTAAGAGTGGCAAACACAAAATAAAATGAACGAACCAGCATCTCTTGTTTCTGACTGAAAAGGCCATTTCGTCTTAAAATTCCAACAATTCCACCCTCACTGGCTTCCAAGAAGGGGAGAGAAAGAGTGTGGGAGGGAGGGGGACTGAGAAAACTAAAGATAAAGTAACTTGAATCTAATGTGACTGTCAACATCTTAGTTCGTGCTTTTAATGTTGAAACTCTTGGGCAATGAAGGAGGACTATGATATTTACTTAACTTGATGTGAAGAATAAGTATAAATTTATTATTTAATCTTTTTACGTAAAAAGTCTTTTTTATGTTTTGATTCCTTTGTGTGTTCCCCTTGGGTTTTTAGCATCTTGCTTTTCCAACTAGGGTTGTAGGTTGGCTGATAATAATAATAATAATAATAATAATAATAATAATAATAATAATAATAATAATAATAATAATAATAATAATAATAATAGTAATAGTAATACTATTAATGGTAGTAATAATAATACTAATACTAATAATAATGATATTAAAGTAATAATATTGATGATGATAACGATAATAATAATAATAATAATAATAATAATAATAATAATAATAATAATAATAATAATAATAATAATAATAATAATAATAATGTGTTGCTTGAGTTTGAAAACAAGGGCCTCATGATTAACACTGTCGAAGGCAAGACTAAAGTCAAGGCTTCCTAACTTCCTAATCATAATCAAGAGATATATGTACTGAGTTGTAAATTGTCAGAAAAGCATTACATAATCCAAGGCTTCTGCAAAAAAACATTTTTTTTTTTCAAACTAGGGAACAGATGACTCTTACGTAATAATCTTTAAAACTATAAAGACATTTCTGCTATATAAAATCATGTACTGTAATATGAAAGAGTTGATTGCATTATTAATACTTTATCTTTTCATTTCATTCGTGTTTCAAATTCTTTCAGTTTCATGGCACAGTTTCGAATTACCTTTGACCCATACATTTTGATTAACGCTGATGGTTGATTAAATGCTGTCACGAGGTGGCAAACATTAATTGGAAAAAAGATGAGTTATAAAAACCTTAGAATAATTAAACTCTGAATCTGTAAGGAGCTCATTTGAATACGGTTTGAGATTTGATTAACTTTTTTTACCTCTCAACTCAAGGAATGATTTTAAAAAGACTGTAACTGGATAATTAACTCTTTGAAGCATCAGAATTTCTTATGTGAAATTAAAACTTCGTTGAGCGATCAAATACACACACGTGCGTGATCACACACACACACACACTCATATATATATATATATATATATATAGGCAGTAGCCTATCTTGTAATAGTAATTATGATAATTATAATAATAATAATAATAATAATAATAATAATAATAATAATAATAATAATAATAAAAATAATAATAATAATGTTTTTTTTTATATTGTAAAATGTACAAAATAGATTTATAGAGAAAATTAAAAGAGACGAAAGAGAAAATCCTGTGAAACAAAATTAAATTTTATTCCACACATTTATTACAGTTAAAGGAAAAGTTGTGTATTTTGTTCCTGCTGTTTCAATAAAGCATAAATTCTCTTACTCCCGAGAGAGAGAGAGAGAGAGAGAGAGAGAGAGAGAGAGAGAGAATACACACACACTCTTATATTATATATATATATATATATATATATTTATATAGTGTATATGTATATTTATTTATATATACATACATACTTATATATGTATATATGTATGACGTATGCATATACAGGCATATATATACAGAGAGAGAGAGAGAGAGAGAGAGAGAGAGAGAGAGAGAGAGAGATAGTTTATGCACCTTCAGAAGGATGAAAATATCACACAGATTTTCCGAACCCAAAACAAATTTCAATTTTCAAGTTTTCAAAAGAAAATTTCAAAAGAATCTAGAATTTATTTTCCATTTCCTCCAAACCTTTCTGAAAAAGTGAAAATGGCAATAGTAAATATATTCTATTGGACATTTTATGTTCTTTTATTTGGCAAAAGAAATTGAAATTGGAAACAAAATATAGCTGTTTACATTGGAAAACCTTTGCATTATTTACAGTCTGTTTAGAGACTCTTCATGCTTTAACAAATTATGCAGAAATGGTTTTCTAAAAAAATTTTGTCGCAATTCTCAAAACACCAAGTGGGCCTTGTGTGTCCACAAGAATATACCTACATACATACATACTCGGGCACTCTAATCTATCCTACTTTCTCTTCCTCTTGTTTTGTTGTTGCTGTTCTTGAAATATTTTACTTTGATTGTACATTACGTCTCTTGTAGTTTATTTATGTCCTTGTTTCCTTTCCTTACTGGACTATTTTTCCCCGTTGGAGCACATAGGTTTATAGCACCTTGCTTTTCCAAGTATGGCTGTAGCTTAGCATATAATGTGTGTGTGTATATATATATATATATATATACTGTATATATATATATATATACATTATAATATATATATATAATATATAATACATACATATATTATATATATATATAATATATATTAATATATATATATACGTATATATATATACGTATATATATAGTATATATATATATATATAGATAGATATATATATATATACACACATACATACATACATATATATATATATATATATATATACATATATATGCTTATATATACAATACATATCTATAGATATATGCATATGTACGTATGTACATGTATTATGCAACAAAAACAATAACAACAATCAAATGCTGGCATTTTAGTCCAAATTTTTGTCCAGTTTCATCACCACTCTGAAGCTAGTGTGAATTGGTGATGGTGGGAGTTTTGAGTATCTAACATGGGTCGCCCTGAATATGAAAAAAAATTATGATATCTATCAATCTCTCTGTAGTACCATAAATTCTGTGAAATTGTCCAGCAAAAATCCCACTTTAAAATTAAAGTAACAGGTATATTAGAGTTTATTAATACTTTAGAACAGAAGAGTTTGCCTTTCAATAATGATTTCACACACCAGCGAACAAAATGTAAATGACTTTTGCATTTCAAAAGACTTTACCTGATAAGACATGAATAAAAGTTCAGGTTCCAAACCAGCTGGGATATTAAAGTCTTGAATATAACGTTTCGATCTATGTCTTCGTTTCTCGTGAGATTAGAAGTTTATTTGGCAGAATTTCGAAAAGCGAGGAGAGAGAAAGATATGGGCCGTTATCTCGAAAGAAATCTCTCTCTCTCTCTCTCTCTCTCCTCTCTCTCTCTCTGCGACTGATAGTTGGATAAATAACATGTAAATTTCATTTAAATTTTTCTTTAAAATTATTACATATTTTGGATTAATATAAATACTATACAAATGATTCTCTCTCTCTCTCTCTCTCTCTCTCTCTCTCTCTCTCTCTCTCTTTCTCTCTCCTAAACTTCATTTAATTTTCGTTGAAATATTCAAACATTTTGAATTTTTAGAAATACCATATAAATAATTCTCTCTCTCTCTTCTCTCTCTCTCTCTCTCTCTCTCTCTCTCTCTCTCTCATCTCTCTCTCTCTCCTCTCTCTCTCTCTCTCTCTCTCTCCTCTGTGAATGATGATTAGAAAAACTAACATCTAGACTTCAATGTAATTCCATTATTCCACCTTCATGCAAATTACATCAAGTATTACTTAGTACTGACTATGCCCTCAGACCCAGTGCAGTTTTATAATTCAATCTGAATGAAAATTACATCAAGAATTACTCAGTACTGACAATTCCCTCAGATCAAAATGTAATTCTATAAGTCAATCTCAATGAATATTGCAGATTACATCATTCATTACGGAGTACTTTCTATTTCTCAAATCCAATGTAACTCTATAATTTAATCCCAATGAAAAATCACATCATGTATTGCATCTTGTCCGTACTCCTTGAATAGCAAAAATGTACTAACGGTCTGCATGTTCCCCATGTTAAGAACCCTTGTCCGAGACCTTCCCTATTCTAAATATGTTAACATATCCTTTTCCATAAAAGCCATTATCAAAAGTTACCTGCAACTCGATATCTTTCCTTCTTAGCTGTTGCTGAAGTTTGGCAAACTCTCCTCAAAAGACTTGAGCCTTCTCCAATTCGGCAATTCTCTCTCTCTCTCTCTCTCTCTCTCTCTCATCTCTCTCTCTCTCTCTCTCTCTCCCAAATGTCTGGTTCCAGTGGGTGTAATCGATTGAATAAAACAAATTATCATTATCATTATCATCATTATCATTATTCTTCTCCTTTTTCTTCTTTTTCTTCTTCTTCTTCTTCTTCTTTTTATTATTATTATTATTATTATTATTATTATTATTATTATTATTATTATTATTATTATTATTATTTTGTTGCATTTGTTGTTGTTTTTGTTGTTGTTGTTGTTGTTTAAGCATTATAGCGTATTTACGCTTTAAACTTTAAAGAAACTAGCCAATCCCTTTCTAAACAGAAGGTCTTAGACTGCATTGCATCCTCTTCTCTTTCTTTGGGTATACCAGCTATTATCGGAATTAGAAGCTCTTGGTCTATAAGATAAAATGATTTGAAATTTTCAAGAGGCAAGACGATATACTTTGAACTCTCTCCACAGTATAAACGGCGTATAATGAGAAAAAAAATTCCGATTTTTTTATTTTTTCATTATGGGTTTTAAAATTTTTCAGAAAAAATGAATATTTTTTTCTATAATGTAACCTTAGCTTTAACTCTCCTCCACAGTATAAACGGCGTATGATAAGGAGAAACAAATTTCCATTTTTTTATTTTTTTCATTATAGGTTTTAGTAAATTTTCTGAAAAAAATAACGAATATTTTTTTTCCCTACAATGCAACCTTAGCTTTAAGGAACAAATAATCATAGAACTTTGACAGCAAAAGCATGAACTAAATAACTATACTATATCTTAATTAGAAAACCTATTTTATTATTATTGGTTTTAAAAATTTTTCAGAAAAAAAATTATATTTTTTTTCTATAATGCGACTGTAGCTTTTAGAAACAAACTAGCTTAGGACTCTAACAGCAAACGCATGAACTATATAACTATGATTTCTATTTTTTTTCTTAATTAGAAAATATGTTTTTATTAATACTGGTTTCAAAAATTTTTCAGAAAAAATAATGAATATTCAAATTTCTTATAATGCCACCTAACCTTTTAGAAACGAAGCATCATAAGGCTCTAACAACAAAAACATGAATTATATAATTATAATATATTTTGTATTTTTTTAATTACAGTGTACTGTTTCTGAAGTGGTATTATTCTTTGGTTAAAATTAGTATAAAGAGTT
>NC_090744.1:3777992-3780492 GCF_036898095.1 Palaemon carinicauda | reverse complement strand
GCCCTTCCGAGGGGATCTGGCTGTTCGGTTTCCTTGAATTCGCTTCGAGTTAATATTGAGTTTAGGGGAAATATGAATTTGTTTCAGTTGATTGATAACATTTTTCTTCTTGTCACGATGTAAGGGATTTTAAGATCGTGTCTTTCTTTTGATTAATTTGTTTGGTTATATCTTCATTTTAATGACGATGTAGAGGAATTAAAGGTAATATTTTCTTTAATATACTAATGATGATTTATCATCTCCTATCAATATGAATCGTACAATTATATTTATATTGAGTAAAATATATATATATATATATATATATATATATATATATATATATATATATATATATATATATAAACTGTATATATATATATATATATATATATATATATATATATATATATATATATATATATATATATATATATATATATATAATATTCGTCTAGAATAATCAGTTACCTGGAAGATAATCATTAATTATGAAAAACGAGGAAATGCCTTATAAGAAAATATGAAACATATGATATAAAAAGTATGCAATGAAATTTTCATTTCGTAATAGTTTCAATTAAGATTAAATTGGAACACTTATAAATGCTTGACAGTTTTGGGAAATATATACTAATCTTAATTGGACCACATATACATTTCCAGAATATTATCACTAAAGATTATCTACATGTTTTTATTTTTTAGAGAGAGAGAGAGAGAGAGAGAGAGAGAGAGAGAGAGAGAGAGAGAGAGAGAGAGAGAGAGAGAGAGAGAGAGAGTTAACTTTTTATCCACCAGAATTAAAGTCTAAAACTGCTTTGAGAGAAAGTATAACTTGAAGATTATCGACAGTTTTTCCAAGTTCACAAGGACTTCAACAGAGAGAGAGAGAGAGAGAGAGAGAGAGAGAGAGAGAGAGAGAGAGAGAGAGAGAGAGATATGCTTTTCATCCACCAGAATTAGTCTAAAACTGCTTTGAGAGAAATTAAAACTTGAAGATTATCGACAGTTTTTCCAAGTTCACAAGGACCTCAACAGAGAGAGAGAGAGAGAGAGAGAGAGAGTTAAGCCCCCCTGACACTTGCGCGCATTTTTGCCACGCACTGGCACGCATTGATGCGCGCCAGTGCGTGCCACTTTTTGGCACGCACTGGTGTTTTTCGCGCACTGTTCACGACCAGTTCACTCCAGTTCGCGCATCGTTCACGCGACGTTCACGCGACGTTCACGCGATGGCACGAATTGGCACGCGTAGTTCGCGCATCGTTCACGACACGTTCACGCGAGTTCACTCATCATTCCGCATCGTTTCCGCATTGGTCACGCCAGTTCACGCCAGTTCACGAATTGGCCACTCCATATAAAAACGGGGCTTCTCCAACCCGAGGACATTCTTGGATTGGGTTCGGAAGAGACAACAATGCTTTCTGTCAGAGACACCATTGCATTGAGGAGAAGAAACGTATCTTTTTCGTTTGTATTTTTTGTTGCCCTTTATTTTAGTTTCAATAAAAAAGCATTTGATTTACATATAAATAGCAGACATGAAATATGTACAAGTATTAAGAAACCATTTTATTTTAACATTAAAAGCAGCAAACATGAAAAGTTTTTAGGCTGTTGATTTTAAGGTAATAGAGAAAAAAGTGTGTTGAAATAAGAAATCATTTTATTTTTACATTAAAACTGCAAACAGAAAAAATTTGTTTTGCCCTTCATTTTAAGGTAATAAAGAAGAATAAGTATGTTGATGAAATAAAACATCATTTTATTTTTACATTCAAACAGCAAACTTAAAAATATTTTGGGTTTATTTTTCAGTTCATTTTTATTCAAAACAAAAGTTTTGGGTCTTGATTGGTAATAGAGGAAAATAAGTGTGTGCATGAAATAAGACATCATTTTATATTTACATCCAAACAGCAAATATAAACAATTATTAGGTTTATTTTTCTTTCCTTTTCATTAATTTTTTCGTTTCCTTTTTGTTTCTCTTCATTATAAACTTATAGAAATAGTTTGAAATAAGACATCATTTTATTTTTACATTCAAACAGCAAATATAAAAATTTATTAGGTTTATTTTTCTTTCCTTTTCATTAATTTTTTCGTTTCCCTTTTGTTTCTCTTCATTATAAAGTTATAAAAATAGTTTGAAATAAGATATAATTTTTTTTTTCAAATTAAAACAGCAAATATAAAAATTTATTAGGTTTATTTTTCTTTCCTTTTCATTAATTTTTTCGTTTCCTTTTTGTTTCTCTTCATTATAAAGTTATAAAAATAGTTTGAAATAAGATATAATTTTTTTTCACATTAAAACAGCAAATATGAAAATTTATTAGGCTTATTTTTCTTTCCTTTTCATTAATTTTTTCGTTTCCTTTTTGTTTCTCTTCATTATAAAGTTATAGAAATAGTTTGAATTTTTAAGATATAATTTTGTTTCACATTAAAACAGCAAATATAAAAATGTATTAGGTTTATTTTTCTTTCCTTTTCATTAATTTTTTCG
>NC_090744.1:3760492-3762992 GCF_036898095.1 Palaemon carinicauda | reverse complement strand
ATAATAATAATAATAATAATAATAATAATAATAATAATAATAATAATAATAAATAAAGTAAGTTTCCAGATATTTTACATGGAATAACTACCGTCAAACAAATAGAAAAGAGAGAAGATGAGATATATTTATTGAGATTAATATTAACATAAAATACCAGAGGAAGATGAAAATAAAATTCTCCTCGTGTATAAGCAGCTAATATTAGTAAAGTTAAATACCATTCAAAATCTTCAGTACGTGAGTATGTTTGTCTGTGCGTTTTACCTTGCTAAAAGAAATTAAAACTAAAATCAAGATTGAAAAGTAGATCGACTAAAAATTTTTTTTCTCTCTAGCTTTTAACCTCTTTCTAGAAACCTGGAAAATTCGGAAAAAGGAAGGAAGGAAATGATAAGGAAAAAAAGGATCTCTGAAAGGTAGCGACGAAAATGATATAGTATTCCCACTAAAAAAAAATTTCTCTAGCTTTTAAACTTCTTTCTAGAAACCTGGAAAATCCGGAAAAGGAAAGATTGAAATGATTCGGAAAAAAATTGGATCACTGAAAGCTAATTACAAAAATGACGTAGAAGAACCACAAAAAAAAAAAATCTCTCTAGCTTTCAAACTTCTTCCTAGAAAACTGGGAAATAAATGGAGGAGATGATACGAAAAAATGGATTACTGAAAGTTAGCGACAAAAATGACAGAAGTCAATTATCCGAGAAATTTTGTCAAGGAAATATTTCCATCGAGTTTTTCTCATGTCCGGAATAAAGGACAGACAGGGTTCTATATGAATATAAAGTTAAATATATTACGATATCAATACAATTATTTGATATGATTTTACTCAATGGAAAGGCTAATGATGGGAATAACATTGAGAGACGGATGGCGGAAGGATAAGCATAATTCGAAGAATTTTTGGTAAACAATATGAAATTGTGAAAAGTAAAATACCACTGTCACTAAAATGAAAAGTATTTAATCATATTGTCCTTCTAGTTTTAAACTATGCATCAGAAGTTTGTAGTCTTTAGTCTTGGAATATAAGTTAATTACAACTCAAAGAGCTATGGAAAGAATAATGATTAGGATAACAATAAGAGACAGAAAAAGAGCAACATGGATATGAGAGCAAACGAGAATAGAGGATAATGAGAATGACAGGTAATAGATGGACAATTAAGAAAAACAGAGGTCCCCAAGAGATTATAAAAATGAACAGGGGAAGGAAGAGAAGATGATGGATTGACGAGTTAAGAAAATGTAATGTATCTATGAGAGCAAACTAAAATAGAGGATAATGAGAATGACAGGTAATAGATGGACAATTAAAAATAACAGAAGGGGTCCCCAAGAGATTAAAAAAATGAACAGGTGAAGGAAGAGAAGACGATGGATTGACGAGCTACGAAAGTGCAATGTATCTATGAGAGCAAACTAGAATAGAGGATAATGAGAATGACAGGTAATAGATAGACAATTAAGAATAACAGAAGGGGCCCCAAGAGATTACAAAACGGAGCAGGTGAAGGAAGAGAAGACGATGGATTAACGAGCTAAGAAAATGCGATGTATCAAAAAAAAAAAGCCACATCTGAAATGCTGTGTTCTAAGACAAGATGTTTAACAGAGCACTGTCTTTTGAATCTAAGAGGAGAAGTCAAATGAGTTTCTAGGGACCATGAAATTACTCTGTTTTAATCGCTTCCAGGTCTCTCTCTCTCTCTCTCTCTCTCTCTCTCTCTCTCTCTCTCTCTCTCTCTCTCTCACAGTGATACACATAATTGGGGGATTTTTAAATGATTTTCACGAGCAAAGAGCGAATAATGAATGGAAAGGAATAGTGAATTAAGAATTACTCTTGTATTCTACCATTTTATTCAGTACTGAACCAAAGGAAGCTTTGTCAAAAGATGCATTGAATCATGTTATTATTATTATTATTATTATTATTATTATTATTATTATTAATACTACTAGCAAAGCTACAACACTAGTTGGAAAAGCAAGATGCTATAAGCCCAAGGGCTCCAACAGGGAAGAATAGCCCTGTGAGGAAAGGAAATAAGGAAATAAATAAACGATATGAGAAATAATGAACAACTAAAATAGAATATCTTAAAAACAGTAATAACATCAAAACAGATATTTCTTATATAAACAATAAAAAACACATGTCAGCCTGTTCAACATCAAAACATTTGCTGCATTTTTTAACTTTTGTGTAATAGATAGTCAATTTACGACTAATGAAATTAAAATTCTACTCAAATTACGACTGGTCCTACCTTGATGAGGAGGAGGTTTAGGTGCTGTCCATATGTATATATAGTCAGTCTTTAGGAGATTGTCCTGTTAGGGCATTGTCACTGTCCTTTGCCTCTGCCATTTATGACCGACCTTGAATCATTGGAACTTCAAAAGTTCAAGCTTACTGGGAATGTTGAACAGGCTGATCTAAGAGTGATTTTATAATTTATTTATGAAAGATCTATTTTAATTGTGTTAC
>NC_090744.1:3715492-3745492 GCF_036898095.1 Palaemon carinicauda | reverse complement strand
AAACTTCCTTGCAGTCACTTCCAGTCACCTGTGCAACCTCTAGAAGCTCATGAATTTTAATATCCATCAGATTAATACATTTTATAATGTCTTGATTTTTGTTAATCCATACACTATAATAAAGTGTGTAGTTGGTCTAAACTGATTTTATATTAATCCATCAACTGTAATAAAGATGTTTTAGAGATGACGGTACCTGAGAAAGATCGCTAGGTTTGAATTGGATGAAAGTTTGGCCCGTGATCCTGAAAGTGGTGTCAGACACACAGGCAGGTCGACTGCTATGACTGGGGCACGAGCCAAATTCGGTGAACACTCCAACGGTGGGCTCGAAGTCCATGCCACTCTGGACCAGACTGTAGTTACATTAAAACAAGAGGCGGTGTCCAATGAATAACACCACAGGTTGCACCAGTCCAGATTTTGATAGCTAGCCGAACAGATCAGTTTGATAAAAGAACCTGATGCAATAAAAGGTGAATAAACTTGACTTCCACTCTGGCGAGCGCCGTTTTCCAGTCGAGTCTGTGATATCAGGACAGATCTCCAGAGAGTGGCCCGGTCTGCCTCAGATTCTTGAAAAAGTACCGTATCCAGAGAGATTTTGAGGAGCAGAATTGATAAAATTTGGGGTTTCATGTTGAGAACAGAACGAACGAGGCATTACAATTGTGTAAGTGCTCTAGCAGTTGAAGCCCAATATTTGGACGATCACTCAATGGCAAATATATGAAGAACCATCATCCCCTAACTGGACTTCGTGAACAGGTCCTCTTCAACTTGTATCTGCACTAGAATAGCCTAACTGGTGTCTGGACTGGAGACCCTGCGAGGCATGTTAATTCCATTGATCAATAAACATTCTAGAATTCCAGCAATGAGTAAGAGGATACGATGGCCAAAATATTTTTCATATTAGATATATGCTGTTTCATGTTCTTAATCAAAAGTATGGAAGAAAGTCTTGATATAGAATACTCCAGTGCCACTTTTTCAAAGTACAGAAGACACCACAAAATACGCTCCACTTGGCTTGCATATCGCGTTTCTTATGCTTCCTTTCCAAAGTCTGGAGGCTAATAATAGAAGCTTTTGCTCAATCTTATTTTTGATTAGGATAAGCTGAACTTATTATCTTTTTATCAAACTCAATAATAAAAAAATTGCACTACCATGACAGGAGGCAATTAAGAACACGACATACAATGTATTTTTTATAAATGAGTCAGCGCGAGCGGTATCACTCCAACAGTTAGGGTTAGACAATGTGCATTGCTACTAGCTATTAAATCGAATAATTAAATATATTTCCACTATAGAAGATTGATTGATTGATTTAAAGTTTTCAGGCCACTATAGAAGAAGAAATGAAACTGCTTCTAGATGAAGCGTCCCAGAACTTGGGCCGGGACTAATCCAACACACTGAATTTGGTGAGACCCCACTACTCGAAATGGTATCCATTAAGAGACTGCAAAAGGCTTTACATAAAGACATAACCATAGCCACTAGAAGCAAATGTCAGTAATACAAAAAGATAAAAAAACTCAATGGAATAACGTGATCATGATCTGCGGCAAGAAGTTTAAAAGTTTCTTGGAGACAGAATCAATCAGCACAAAATACAGGGAGCCAATTTAATTAAATTTTACTGCTTTGTTTTGAGTGTTACCTATGGATACAATCATAGTATTGGATTTTTTAAATTATAGAGATTCATCTTTATACTCGATAAATGGCATAATATTTTTGGAAAATAAACGTAATAAAAGTCACATCTAAAGAAATATATTTTTTGACATCTATACATGAATGATAGTTAAGGTTGAATCTTTTGTACATATCTTTTATGCATCATAAACAATACTTACATGCACATATATATATATATATATATATATATATATATATATATATATATATATATATATATATATATATATATATATATATATATATATATATATAAAACAGGTTTTGACATAGGAAAAATTTATTTTTGCTTGAGATAGCCATTTCGTCCTAATAGAAGTTCCTCAAAGACAGCTTGATATATTTAGGAGAGTGATATATCAGAGAGTATAACCGGTATATTTGAGGGTGATATATCAGAGAGTTTAACCTAAGAAGTAACACAGGGTTCATTCCCCTGGCACGTGTATCCCGAAAGATATTGTGTATACAACATGGATGTGTTGGAAACAGGCCATGGTTATCCTTCTCCAAATGGGTTAACCTTGCCTCAAAGGATAAGGGATAGGATTGAATACGTGGGCAAGAGAGCCGTTACAACTTCCGATCCCAGTGTGCTACTATACTTTGGGGAGAGAACTGTCACAGCTTCTGATCCCAGTGTACTACTATACGTTGGCGAGAGAGCCGTCACAACTTCCGATCCCACTGTGGTACTATACGTAGCCGAGAGGTCCGTTACGACTTCTGATCCCAGTGTGCTACCATACGAGGGCGAGAGAGCCGTCACGACTTCCGATCCCAGTGTGTTACTATACATGGGTGAGAGAGCCGTCACAACTTCCGATCCCAGTGTGCTACCATACGTGGGCGAGAGAGCCGGCACGACTTCCGATCACAGTGTGCTACTATACGTGGGCGAGAGAGCCGTCACGACTTCCGACCGATGCCAGTGTGGTACTATACGTCGCCGAGAGAGCCGTCACGACTTCCGACCCCACCCCAGTGTGGTACTATACGTAGCCGAGAGAGACGTTACGACTTCTGATCCCAGTGTGCTACTATACGTTGGCGAGAGAGCCGTCACAACTTCCGATCCTAGTGTGCTACTATACGTGAGTGAGAGAGCCGTTACGACTTCCGATCACAGTGTGCTACTATATGCAGCCAAGAGAGCCGTTACAACTTCTGATCCCAGTGTGCTACTATACGTAGCCGAGAGAGCCGTTAAAACTTCTGATCCCAGTGTGCTACTATACGTTGGCAAGAGAGCCGTTACGACTTCTGATCATAGTGTGGTACTATACGTTGGCGAGAGAGCCGTCACAACTTCCGATCCCAGTGTGCTACTATACGTAGCTGAGAGAGCCGTCACAACTTCTGATCCCAGAGTGGTACTATACGTAGCCGAGAGAGCCGTTATGACTTCTGATCCCAGTGTGCTACTATACGTTGGCGAGAGAGCCGTCACAACTTCCGATCACAGTCTGCTACTATACGTGAGCGAGAGAGCCGTTACGACTTCCGATCACAGTGTGCTACTATATGTAGCCAAGAGAGCCGTTACAACTTCTGATCCCAGTGTGGTACTATACTTAGCCGAGAAAGCCGTTACGACTTCTGATCCCAGTGTGCTACTATACGTTGGCGAGAGAGCTGTCACAACTTCCAATCCCAGTGTGCTACTATACGTAGCTGAGAGAGCCGTTACAATTTCCGATCCCAGTGATGTACTATACGTGGGCGAGAGAGCCGTTACGACTTCCGATCACAGTGTGCTACTATATGTAGCCTAGAGAGCCGTTACAACTTCTGATCCCAGTGTGGTACTATACTTAGCCGAGAAAGCCGTTACGACTTCTGATCCCAGTGTGCTACTATACGTTGGCGAGAGAGCTGTCACAACTTCCAATCCCAGTGTGCTACTATACGTAGCTGAGAGAGCCGTTACAACTTCCAATCCCAGTGTGCTACTATATGTGAGCGAGAGAGCCGTTACGACTTCCGATCACAGTGTGCTACTATATGAAGCCAAGAGAGCCGTTACGACTTCCGATCACAGTGTGCTACTATACGTAGCTGAGAGCCGTTACAACTTCCGATCCCAGTGTGCTACTATATGTGAGCGAGAGAGCCGTTACGACTTCCGATCACAGTGTGCTACAATATGTAGCCAAGAGAGCCGTTACAACTTCTGATCCCAGTGTGCTACTATACGTTGGCGAGAGAGCCGTCACAACTTCCGATCCCATTGTGCTACTATACTTAGCTGAGAGAGCCTTTACAATTTCTGATCCTAGTGTGCTACTATACGTGGGCGAGAGAGCCGTTACGACTTTCGATCCTGGTGTGCTACTACACGTTTCCTGGTTTACCATTTCAGTACCAGCCATCGCATGACGCAAGGCCTCGCACTGAGAATTGGGAATGGATGAAAAGTAACTTGTGTGTCCATCGGGACGACATGGATATCTCACCCAAAAATAGATTTTTCTTACATCAAAATCCGTGTCTTGGGCTTGAGCCATGTAATACACAGTTTTTTCTTATGAAGAGAATTCATAAAACTTAATCAGAATATTATTTTTTTTCCTTCTGTTTCAGTATCTGTTTATTATCAGAATACAAGATTCTATTGCACGAATAAGGCAGAATACTCTGGTTTTAAAGATGAAATATTCTATGAAAAAAGAGAGGAAATTTAAGGAAATCATAACTTGGTGAAGGAAAATATGAAGAGAAAACCTAAAATAAAGAGCAATGAAATGCATAATATTACAAACTTGTGAAATGTAATCAGTTTGTCTTTAGGCCTTTATAAAAAAAAAGTGCTCCGATCAAGGGAAGAAAATGGAATACTGTACGTGTCAAAATAGGCGAGTCAACCCTGTCAGCATGCTAGTCCGTGCCCACACAAGCACGAGACTGGCGGGCCATACTGCCAATCACGACGGGATTGGCCTTTCCGGTCAAACAAGCTGATAGGATGAGAAGACAGGCTAGTCGCGTCAAGTTTGTCTTGTTTACCCCCCATACACTGTTCGCGATCAGATCAGCGGGCCAATCCTCTGCGGGTATGGCCTGCTTTAAGGTGGCAGTCTGGCTGGAGTGTCCTCCGTGACGTTTCACAAGGGGCGGGGTTAGGTTTAACCTCCGCCTCGTGAACAGACCCTAACTGTATTGACTCTGGTCCTGAGGGACCTTAGCAGTAGTGACGATGACCTGCCATGCCAATCTTGTAGAAAGCTTTTATTTACCCCAGATTAGAAAGCTTTTATATACCCCAGATTAGAAGGCTTTTATTTACCCCAGATTAGAAAGCTTTTACTACCCCAGATTAGAAGGCTTTTATTTACCCCAGATTAGAAAGCTTTTATTTACCCCAGATTAGAAAGCTTTTATTTACCCCAGATTAGAAAGCTTTTATTTACCCCAGATTAGAAGGCTTTTATTTACCCCAGATTAGAAAGCTTTTATTTACCCCAGATTAGAAGGCTTTTATTTACCCCAGATTAGAAAGCTTTTATTTACCCCAGATTAGAAGGCTTTTATTTACCCTAGATTAGAAAACTTTTATTTACCCCAGATTAGAAAGCTTTTATTTACCCCAGATTAGAAAGCTTTTATTTACCCCAGATTAGAAGGTTTTATTTACCCCAGATTAGAAAGCTTTTATTTACCCCAGATTAGAAAGCTTTTATTTACCCCAGATTAGAAAGTTTTTATTTACCCCAGATTAGAAAAGTCAATTATACGAGAGTTTAATTGGTGCCCCAGTTTCCCCCCCCCCCCCCCCTTTATTTTTCTTTTGCTTTCTCAAGATATGATAAATTTAATTCTAGATCAATGTCTGGCGTAGACCATTTTGGCTTGCGTGCAGAGGTCCTTGTAACTTTTATGTCATGTAATGCTTTAAGTTTTGACTAATTTGATTTTCGTTAATAATGTTAATGGACATCTGACGAGATTTAATTGATCAACATGCAGGTGTTGACTGAACCCTTTTGTTTAGGTGATAACAGGCAAATATTTTTAACCTTATCTATTATTCCTACAGTTTTTTTTTTTTATGTTGTTCTGGCTAACCCATTGCTTCGGCATTGAGCTTTGCACATCTTGTTAAGTTGGCCTTATGAAAATAGCGTACTTTGTAATACTTCTAGTATTAATAATGAATACAATTTGATTACTAAATCCTTCACATATCAGAGATTATTTTTTTCTTTGAAGAATAAAAGATGAGGTATCTTAATTCTCTGCAGTTATATAAAGCAGATGGTTTAAAGGTTTAAGGGCCGCTCATGAATGGCAGGGGCAAGGGACAGTGACATTGCCCTATTGAGCTGGACAATTCCCAAGAAACTGACCATATATAGGCTACATATCATTAACGACCAAACTCCTTCTTCACCCAAGCTAGGACCAAGGAGGGCCAGACAGTGGCTGCTGATGACTCGGCAGATAGACCTAAAGGCTCCTCAACCCCCCATCTTTAGCTCAAAAGGATGGTGAGGTTGCAGCTACCAAAAGAACTAACGAGTTTGAGTGGACCTCGAACCGTTGTCTGGCGATCACCAGTCAGGGACGTTACCACATCGGCCACCACAATCATTCATTTTTTAGGCCTACTGTCATCTTTTATTAGTTGGGGAAAAGTAGGGAAGATTAAATATCCTTTGCCAACAAAGATGTTTATTGATGACTTTTGTCAAAGTAGTTGATACAACTATTGATAAATTATGCATTAAGTGGTAATAAGATAAAGATTAATATCAAGTATCATTATCATGTTAAAATTAAATAGTACCTATTTGATAATCAAATAAAAATCATGAATATAAATCTGTAAAAATAATAACTATCACTTAATAAGTAATAATTACTAAGAAATGGTAAAAATGACCAACATTGATAATCAAGTAATAGTTGAAATAAAGAATTTGAAAGGACAAGAAATAACTGAAGATAACATTCATAAAATTACATAATCTCTATCATTATTATTGTCATTATTATTACCTAAGCTAAAACCTTAGTGGAAAAACAAGATGCTATAATCCCAAGAGCTCCAACAGGGAAAAATAGCCCAGCGAGGAAAAGAAAAATAGAATCCAGTGCAACTGAGCTCAACTAAGTGTGAATATCTGCACCTAACACAACAATCGACAGCATTCTGTACATTTCTTTGAAATACATTGGTGGTGTATGATCTATCAATTATAGACAGCTATTCTTCAATCATTCTCTCCTCAAGACCAGACCACCTCTGCATACTCACTCGCAAAAATGCCTTAGCACTTAATGTTACCTATGGCAACTCATACCAACTCTAAGCTCTGGTAACAATCTATCTGGTAATTTCTGAAAAGGAGTTACTGGCATCGTATCATACCCATTCATGTTCATGAGAGCTTGAAAGACCACGAAATTTGCAGCATAATGATCATGTCTGAATAACTAATCCACATATACTGTAAACCATTCCTGATCAAAGCAGGTATAATCTCTTTGTCCTGATTCCAATTCACCAAAACATTACCACTTCTGTGTCACAAGAAGTCTTTCCCCAGATCCTTGACACATTCAAGCCATATCCTGCAAAGATCTCTCTTGATCCTTGTCTTTAGTTCCACACACACATAATACCCTACTAATTCAACGATTGGAATCAACCTTTCAATTTTTTGCCCATCAACATCACCATATACAACTTTAGCTTTCTAGCATCTGCTTACAAGCCTCTCCCACAGAACCCAAGTCCAAGAAGATCACACCCAGGAATTGCTTCTTCCTTCTAATAAATACCTGCGCTTCCTTCACCAATATCTGAAGTTTCTTTTCAGTATCAACACCTGTTGTTTGCTTCACAATTTCTATAATAATTCCATCAATGATTTTCATATTCCAGGTAAATACTCTATATATTAACACACACAAATGGAGATAATGGAAAATTCAAGACAAGACATATGATATAAAATCTTTGGCTTTCATAGAAGAAAACAGATAGTTATAGTTTATGAATATATTTCCGTCAAGAATATAGCTGAATGCTAAATTCTATACACGAGTGAGTAACTTTTTCATCTAATAATACAAGCAAGAGTCACAAACAACTAATCTAATTCAGCCATTGAGTGTTTTAAGTTGATTTTCATTATCTACTGTAACATGCTTCAAATTTCTAGTTAGAAGGCCAATGGATTCCCAACGGATGGTCTCTTTCATTGGATGTGCAAACTATACAATCCTTTGAATCTTTATTGAAACCTGAGACCAGTGTGAAACGAAATCAAAAACAGATTTACTCAAGGAAAAGAATTATATTTAACTTTCACTTATAATAGATTATATATCAGCATGAAAATCTTCAGACTTGTAGATAATTTACTTATTGACATCACTAATGTATTTCCAAATGGCAGATGTTGATAGGGCATCTAGCATTTTGGGTGCTTCCCGCCGGGTCACAATAGCTTCTATCACTCCATCTCTGTATCGACACATAACGACCAATTATCGGTGGATCCCGAGTCAAAACAACGAGTTGGTCTGGCGCGAAAGGATCGGAGTAAAAGGCAAATTGTGTGTAGGATGAGAAGTCACCTCCCGGCACGGGGTGATCTCCAATGCGAAACTCGTAGTCTTTAAGGTAAACAACTGTGGAGTAGTCTTCTATCAAGAACTTAATCTCACGAATGGGATACATACTGCCTAGGTCGATCAGATACCAGTCCTCCCAGTTGTGAGCAGTGATAGCGCATGCGGGAGAATTTCCATAACTGTGGATTCCATCAACAAGCTGTTCCTTATATCTAACTTTATAGTCGATTGAACCTGTGATAGTTGAGCCAGCGGCATAGTCCTTCGTACTATTGGTGTAACAAAGTAGAGCATTCGCTGTGTCGAGTTCCTTGTATTCAGCAACCACAAACATGTAATAGAAAAAACAAGAAGCGGTGTACAATGAATAACACCATAGGTTGCACCAGTCCAGACTTTGACAGCCAGCCGAACAGATCGGTTTGATAAAAGAAGCTGATGCACTAGAAGGTGAATAAACTTGACTTGCACTCTGGCGAGCGCCGTTTTCCAGTCGAGTCTGTGATATCAGGACAGATCTCCAGAGAGTGCCCTGGTCTGCCTCAGATTCTTGCAAAAGAACCATATCCAGAAAGATTTTGAGGAGCAGGATTGATAAAATTTGGGGTTTCATGTTGAGAACAGAACGATGAAGGCAGTATAGTTGTCTAAATACTCTAGCAGTTGAAGCCCAATATTTGGACGATCACTCAATGGCAAATATATAAAGAACCTTCATCCCTTGACTGTACTTCATGAATAGGTCCTATTCAACTTGGATCTGCGCTAGAATAGCCTAACTGGCTTCTGGACTGGAGACCTTGCCAGGCGTGTTAGTTCCATTGATCAATAAACATTCTCGATTCCCATCAACGAGTAAGAGGATGCCATGGCTATAATATTTTCCATATCAGAAATATGCACTATCGTGTTCTTAATCAAAAGTATTGACGACAGTGTTGATATAGAATACTCCAGTGCCACTTTACAAAGTACAGAAGACACCACAAAATCCGCTCCACTTGACTTGTATATTGCGTTTCTTATGCTTCCTTTCCAAAGTCTGTAGGCTGATAATAGAAGCTTTTTCTCAATCCCATTTTCGATTCGGATAAGCTGAACTTACTTATTATCTTTTTATCATACTCAATAAAAAAAAATGCACGACCATGACAAGAGGCAATTAAGAACTAGCTATTAAACTGAATAATTAAATGTTTTTCCACTATAGAAGAAGAAATGAAACTGCTTCTAGATAAAGAGTCCCAGAACTTGGGCCTGGACTAATCCAACACACTGAATTTGGTGAGACCCCACTACTCGAAATGGTTTCCATTAAGAGACTGCAAAAGGCTTTACACAAAGACATAACTATAGCCACTAGAAGCAAATGTCAATAATACAAAAAGAAAAAAAAACTCAATGGAATAACATGATCATAATTTGTGACAAGAAGTTTAAAAATTTCTTAGAGACATATTCGATCAGTCAATTTAATTAAATTTTACTGCTTTGTTCAGAGTGTTACCCATGGATACAATCATAGTATTGGATTTTTAAAATTATACAAATTCATCTTTATACTCGATAAATGGCACAATATTTTTGGAAAAAACAACGTAATATAAGTCATTTCTGAAGAAATATATTTTTTAACATCTATACATGAATAAGAGTTGAGATTGAATATATTTATCACAACTTTTACACATCATAAACAATTCCGCACATGCACATAAATATGTTATATATATATATATATATATATATATATATATATATATATGCATATTATATATATATATATATATATATATATATATATATATATATATATATATATATATATATATATACATATATAAAACAGGTTTTGACATAGGAAAAATCTATTTTTGCTTGAGATAGCCATGTCGTCCTGATGGAAGTTCCTCAAAGGCAGCTTTCTACATAGTATATTTATGCGAGTGATGTACCAGAGAGTTTAACTTGAGAAGAATCAAAGGGTTATATTCCCTGGTGCGAGTATCCCGAAAGATATTGTGTATACAACAGGGATGTGTTGAAAACAAGCCATTGCTATCCTTCCCCAAATAAATTAACCTTGTCGCAAAGGATAAGGGATAGGATTGGATAGTGGGCAAGAGAGCCGTTCGACTTCCGACCCCAGTGTGCTACTATACGTTGGCGAGAGAGCCGTCACAACTTCCGATCCCACTGTGGTACTATATGAAGCCGAGAGAGCCATTACCACTTCTGATCCCAGTGTACTACTTTACGTGGGCGAGAGAGCCGATACGACTTCTGATCCTAGTGTGCTACTATACGTTGGAGAGAGAGACGTCACAACTTCCAATCCCAGTGTGCTACTATACGTGGGTGAAAGAGCCGTTACGACTTCTAATCCCAGTGTGCTACTATACGTAGTCGAGAGAGCCGTTACAACTTCTGATCCCAGTGTGCTACTATACATGGGCGAGAGCGTCGTTACAACTTCCGATCACAGTGTGCTACTACACGTTTCCTGGTTTACCATACCAGTAGCAGGCATCGCATGACGCAAGGTCTCACACTGAGAATTAGGAAGGGATGAAAAGTTACTGGCTGGTCCATCGGGACGACATGGCTATCTCACCAAAAAATAGATTTTCCTATATCAAAATCCGTCTCTTGGGCTCGAGCCATGTCTTCCTGATGGAAGTGTACCAGATGGAGCTTTTAACCCATTCGAGTTCTTAGAATTCCCTCTAATTATATAAGGACAAGATCCCATGATCAGTAGTGTGACAGGAAAAGATGTGTCTACACTTCCGCATAGGAGTTGGGACGATAGTGCCAAGCTATGAACACAAATGAGTTGATTGTAAATCACATAAGAGCAAAGAAATTCAATTGCACAGTCCCACTCAGTATGAATAAAATCTGTCCCCAGAAGTCAATTTCATTGTGAATAGTATGTCGATATAAAGGAAATGCAAAAAGAGCAGTCAAGCATTACCCCGCTGGAGTAAAACCTGTCAAGAATTACCCCACGGGAGTAAAACCTGTCAAGAGTTACCCCACAGGAGTAAAACCTGTCAAGAATTACCCCGCAGGAGTAAAACCTGTCAAAATTACCCGCAGAGGTAAAAACCTGTCAAAAATTTCCTCACGTGAGCAACATCTGTCAACAATTACCCCACGGGAGAGAAAACTGTCAAGAATTATACTATGGGAGTAAAGCCTGTCAAGAATTAGCCGTTGGGAGTAAAATCTGTCAAGAATTACCCCGCGGGAGTAAAATCTGTCGAAGAATTACCTCGTCGGACTAAAACTTGTCTAGAATTACCCCGCAGGAGTAAAACCTGTCAAGATTTACCCCGCGATAGTAAAACCTGTCAAGAATTACCGCGCTGGAGGAAACCTCTCAAGAATTACCCTGCGGAGTAAAACCTGTCAAGGATTACCCTTCGGGAGTAAAACCTGTCTAGAATTACCCTGCGGGAGTAAAACCTGTCTACATTTACGTTGCGGGAGTAAAACCTGTCAAGGATTATCCCGCAGGAATAAAACCTGTCAAGAAGCTCTTTTATTTTCAATACAAATGGAGTTTTAGGAGTGTAATACTTTTAGGATATCTATGGCACTTTTTTAATTAGTATAAATCACAAACTTATGATTCACCCTCAATAGATTTAACAATCTCAATTGCTAATGTAATGGCTGATAGTTAGGATGTAGATACTGATGCTTCACTGGGCAATTTGAGCTGACTAATCTTATCTGGAGACAATGCAGCACAGCCATCACCCTGTATTATTATTATTATTATTATTATTATTATTATTATTATTATTATTATTATTATTATTATTATTATTACTTGCTAAGCTACAACCCTAGTTGGAAAAGCAGGATGCTAAAAGCCTAGGGGCTCCATGAGGGAAAATAGCCTAGTGAGGAGAGGAAACAAGGAAAAATAATTTTTTTTTTAAGAAGAGTAACAAAAACTTCAACAAAACAAGAGGAAGCGAAAGAAGACAGAACAGCATGTCCAAGTGTACCCTCAAGGAAGAGCCCTCTAACCCAAGACTGGAAGGCCTTGGTACAGACACTGTGTCACTACCCAAGACTAGAAAACAGTGTTTTGATTTTGAAATGTCCTTCTCCTAGAAAAGTTGCTTACCATAGCTAAAGAGTCTCTTCTACCATTAACAAGAGGAAAGTGGTCACTGAAAAATTACAATGCATTAACTTCTTGGGTGAAGAATTGTTTGATAATAGTTTGACGATTTAGAGCCATCAGTACAAATAGCATAACAAAGTAAGGTTATGCAAAGTAAAATGCCACATTCTCTAAAAAGAAAATGTTTAATCTGATTGACCTACCAACATTCACTTATGCATCAAAAACCTGTGTCCTTACTAAAGCCTTATAACATATGCTAGTTACAACTCGAAGAGAGCTATGGAAAGAATCATAATCATTAGCCATAGCTAGTCCACTGCAGGTCAAAGGTCCAAGGCATATCCTTCCAATTTTGTCGGTTTATGAGCTGTCAATGTCAGTTTGTATCAGCAAACTGTCTTTGCTTTCGTCAGCTGCTTTGTTTGCAATATCTTGGGACCCATTCTGCATCGTAACATATATATATATATATATATATATATATATATATATATATATATATGTATATATATATATATATATATATATATATATATATATATATATATATATATATATATATATATATATATATGTGTGTGTGTGTGTGTGTGTGTGTGTGTGTGCATTGGTAAATATACAGTATATGTGTGTACATACATATATACATATTATGTAAATAGATAGATAGATAGATAGATGAAATTATTTTTGTACCCTACAATTCTTAGTGTCCTGTTATCCTAATCCAAATAGCTGAAACGTCTGTGAATATTGCACATTAGCAAAAATCCCACTGCCATTGGGGGTTAGGATAATGTGATTATTTAAGAATATACAACTAGAATAAACTCAGGAGCACGAGAAGATTGAGAAAAGGAAAAGGCATCATATGATTTAAGGTCAAGAGTTGGACAAGGCATAATCTTCAAGAATTTAGGAGAAACTCCAATATTCGCGAATTTACATCATTTTCAAAATCATCTCGTTCAAAATGAATGAAACAAACCTGTACATGTGGAAGATCAATTTTGCCTATATATCTGAAGAAAATCACCCAGGCTTTCTATATTATTTGCCTCAAGGATACCTGAAATATCTTTCCTTTGTATTTTGAGTTTCTTGTGGTACTGTAAAACAAAAAGCAGAGTAATGACATGCCATCTTTCATAAATAGCGCTCATGTAGGTTGGAATATTTGGTTCATAACAATAAAAGTATAAGACTTAAGCCGGCCATACACGCTGATGACTGACCGTACGGCTTGTCCTTAAGGACGAGCGATGCTCAAATCCTGTGAGAAATGCCCACACACGCTATGGATTAGCCTGCCTAGTTCAAGAGGATTGGGCACCCAGGATAGGCCCACATGGTTATGTTTTTTGGTGCTTTTTAAATAAATTTGGTACGTTACCGGGTATCAAGTACATTTGGTAGCCTACATCTAATTTTGAAAATGCCAAATTTTGGTACTGTTCACTTTCCTTATTTCTCTATATTATATAAATATATGAAATCAGACTTCTTCTTCTTCTTTTTCTTTGTCTGCATCATTTCCCACTTTTATGTGGGGTTGATGTTTCTGGCCAACGTTCTCCATCTACCTTTGTCACACACTTCATCACCGGTTAATCCCTTTGATCGAAGGTCATCCTTGATACAGTCCATCCAGACATGAAAAAAATCATATGAAGGAACATGATAGGCATTCTCTGTCGGCCACTACGTGGTGGTGATTTGTCTGCTACGGTGTTAATGTACTTATTTCTCTTGAAGTCATTATAGGATTAACTTTTCCGTTTATTCTCATTGATCGGAGAGCCCGAGTGTCCCCTGTGAGGAATATAATACTAAATGGATTTTTAGACCTTTGTGGAGATTATCTCATGCTGAAGCACTACTGCACTTTTGATTAGGTGTACTTGGTTTTGCTTTAATTTATAACAACTTGAAAACAATTGCTTTTATATAGGCAGAGAAAAAATGTGAGATATTCATAAGTTAATAGAATTATCAGTAGCTACTTAATTTATCCTCTATCCATATTTTACACCTTCGTTTCTTCCTATGAAGAGAATTCATAAAACTTCATCTGAATATTTTTTTTCCTTTTGTTTCAGTATCTGTTTATTATCAGATACAAGATACTATTGCACGAATAAGGCAGAATACTGTGTGGTTTTAAAGATAAAATATTCTATAAAAAAGAGAGGAAATTTAAGGAAATCATAACTTGGTGAAGGAAAATATGAGAAAACCTAAAATAAATAGCAATGAAATGCATAATATTACAAACTTGTGAAATGTAATCAGTTTATCTTTAAAATATAAAAAGTACTCCGATCAAGGGACGAAAATTGGAATACTGTATTTGTCAAAATAGGTGAGTCAACCCTGTCAGCATGCTAGTCCGTGCCCACACAAGCACGAGACTGGTGGGCCATACTGCCAATCACGACTGGATTGGCCTGTCCGGTCAAACATGCTGATAGGATGAGAAGACAGGCTATTCCCGTCGAGTTTGTCCTGTTTACCCGCCATACACTGTTCGCGATCGAATCAGCGGGCCAATCCTGTGCGTGTATGCCCTGCTTTAAGGCGGCAGTCTGGCTGGAGTGTTCTCCTTGACGTTTCACAAGGGGCGGGGTTAGGTTTAAGCTCCGCCTCATGAACAGACCCTAACTGTATCGATGATTTTCATATTCCAGGTAAATACTCTATATATTAACACACACAAATGGAGATAATGGATAATTCTAGACAAGACATATAATATAAAATCTTTGGCTTTCATAGAAGATAACAGATAGTTAAAGTTTATGAATATATTTCCGTCAAGAATATAGTTGAATGCTAAATTCTATACATGAGTGAGTAAGTTTTTCATCTAATAATACAAGCAAGAGTTACAAACAACTAGGCTAATCCAACCATTGAGTGTTTTAAGTTGATTTTCATAATCTACTGTAACCTGCTTCAAATTTCTAGTTAGTAGGCCAATTGATTCCCAACGGATGGTCTTTCTCATTGGATGTGCAAACTATACAATCCTTTGAGTCTGTATTGAAACCTGAGACCAGTTCGTAACGAAATCAAAAACAGATTTACTCAAGGAAAAGAATTATATTTAACTTTCACTTATAATACATTGTATATCAGCATGAAAATCTTCAGACTTGTAGATAATTTACTTATTGACATCACTAATGTATTTCCAAATGGCAGATGTTGATATGGCATCTAGCACTTTGGGTGCCTCCCGCCGGGTTACAATAACTTCTATCACTCCATCTCTGTATCGACACATAGCGACCAATTATCGGTGGATCCCGAGTCAAAGCAATGAATTTGTCAGGCCCCAAAGGTTCACTGTAAAAGGCATATTGTGTGTAGGATGAGAAGTCACCTCCCGGTACAGGGTGATCTCCAATGCGAAACTCGTAGTCTTTAAGGTTAACAGTTGTGGGGTAGTTTTCTATCAAGAACTTAATCTCACGAATGGGACGCATACTGCCCAGGTCGACCAGATACCAATCATCCCAAAATTTGGCTGTAGCAGAACAGTCACTAATCTTTCCATAATTGTGTATTCCATCAACAAGGTGCTCCTTATATCTAAGGCCAGAGTCTGTTGAACCTGTGATAGTTGAGCCAGCAGCATAGTCCTTCGTACTATTGGTGTAACAAAGTACAACATTTGTTGTGTCAAGTTCCTTGTATTCAGCAACCACATACATGTAATAGAAAAAACAAGAAGCGGTGTCCAATGAATAACACCATTGGTTGCACCAGTCCAGATTTTGACAGCTAGCCGAACAGATCAGTTTGATAAAAGAACCTGATGCACTAGAAGGTGAATATACTTGACTTGCACTCTGGCGAGCGCCGTTTTCCAGTCGAGTCTGTGATATCAGGATAGATTTCCAGAGAGTGCCCTGGTCTGCCCCAGATTCTTGAAAAAGAACCAGATCCAGAGAGATTTTGAGGAGCAGGATTGATAAAATTTGGGGTTTCATGTTGAGAACAGAACGAACGAGGCAGTACAGAACGAACGAGGCAGTACAGTTGTCTAAGTACCCTAGCAGTTGAAGCCCAATATTTGGACGATCAATCAATGGCAAATATATGAAGAACCATCATCCCCTGACTGGACTTCGTGAACAGGTCCTCTTCAACTTGGATCTGCGCTAGAATAGCCTAACTGGTGTCAGGACTGGAGACCCTGCGAGGCATGTTAATTCCATTGATCAATAAACATTCTAGAATTTCAGCAATGAGTAAGAGGATACGATGGCCAAAATATTTTTCATATTAGAAATATGCTGTTTCGTGTTCTTAATCAAAAGTATGGACGTTAGCCTTGATATAGAATATTCCAGTGCCACTTTACAAAGTACAGAAAACACCACAAAATCCACTCTACTTGGCTTCCATATCGCGTTTCTTATGCTTCCTTTCTAAAGTCTGGAGGCTAATAATAGAAGCTTTTTTTTTTTCAATCCCTATTTTCGGATAAGATAAATTGAACTTACTTATTATCTTTTTACCGAACTCAAAAAAAAAAATGTATGACCATGACAAGAGGCAATTAAGAACGCGACATACAATGTTTTCATTTTAAATAAGTCAGCGCAAGCAGTATCACTCCAACTGTCAGGGTTAGACAATGTGCATTGCTACTAGCTATTAAACCGAATAATTAAATGTATTTCCACTATAGAAGAAGAAATGAAACTGCTTTTAGATGGAGTGTCCCAGAACTTGAGCCTGGACTTATCCAACACACTGAATTTGGTGAAACCTCCACAACTCGAAATGGTCTCCAGTAAGAGACTACAAAAGGCTTTACATAAGGACATAACTATAGCCACTAGAAACAAATGTCAATAGTACAAAAAGAAAAAAAAGCTCAATGGTATAACGTGATCATAATTTGCAGCAAGAAGATTAAAACCTTCTCGGAGTTAGATTCAATCAGCACAAAAAACAAGGGGCCAATTTGATTAAATTTTACTGCTTTGTTTAGAGTGTTACCTATGGATACAATCATAGTATTGGATTTATTAACTTATACAAATTCATCTTTATACTCGATAAATGGCATAATATTAAAAAAAAAAAGTAATAAGATAATTATATCTAAAGAAATATATTTTTCAACATCTATACATGAATAATAGTTGAGGTTTAACCATTTGTACATAACTTTTATGCATCATAAACAATAAAATCATGTGCATAATATATATATAATATATATATATATATATATATATATATATATATATATATATATATATATATATATAACAGATTTTGACATAGGAAAAATCTATTTTTGCTAGAGATACCCATGTCGTCCTAATGGAAGTTCCTCAAAAGCAGCTTTTAACCTGGATAATTTCTGTGAGTGATATACCAGAGAATTTAGCCTAAGAAGTATCTCAGGGTTATATCCCCTGGAGCAAATATCCTGAGAGATATCATGTATGCAACAGGGATGTGTTGAAAACAAGCCACGGCTATTCTTCCCCAAATAGAGTTAACTTTGTTTCAAAGGATAAGGGATAGGATTGGATACGTGGACGATAGAGCCGTTACAACTTCTGATCCCAGTGTTCTACTATACAAGGGCGAGGAGCCGTTACGACTTCCGATCCAAGTGAGCTACTACACATTTCCTGGTTTACCATCCAAGGACCAACCATCGCATAATGCAAGGCTTCACACTGAGAATTGGGAATGGATGAAAAGTAACTTGTGTGTCCATCGGGACGACATGGCCATCTCACCCAAAAATAGATTTTTCCTATGTCAAGATCCGTCTCTTGGGCTCAAGCCATGTCGTCCTGATGGAAGTGTACCAGAGAATAGATATCCTCAGTTGTTGCCAGATGGAGCTTTTAACCCATTTGAGTTCTTTGAATTCCCATTAATTATCTAAGGACAAGGTCCCATGATAATTAGTGTGACAAGTGAAGGTGTGTGTACACTTCCGGATAGCAGTTGGGACGATAGTGCCAAGCTATGAACACAAGTGAGTCGATTGTAAATCACTTAGGAACAAAGAAATTTAATTGCACAGTCCCACTCACTAAGAATAAAATCTTTGGCCCCAAAAGTCTATTTTATTTTAAACTGTATGTCCATATAAATGAAACGCAAAAAGAGCTGTCAAGAATTACCCCCGGGGGAGTAAAATCTGTCAAAAATTACCATGCAGGAGTAAAAAATGTCAAGAGTTACCCTGCAGGAGTAAAACCTGTCAAGAAATACCCCACGGGAGTAAAACCTGTCAAGAATTACCCTGCGGGAGTGAAACCTGTCAAGAGTTATCCCGCAGGAATAAAATCTGTCAAGAATTACCCCGCGGGAACAAAACCTGTCAAGAATTACCCTGCGGGAACAAAACCTGTCAAAAATTAACCCGCGGGAGTAAAACCTGTCGAGAATTACCCTGCAAGAGTAAAACCTATCAAGAATTACCTGGCGAGAGTAAAACCTGTCAAGAATTACCCGGCAGGAATAAAACCAGTCAGGAATTACCTGGCGAGAGTAAAACCTGACAAGAATTACTCCGCAGGAGTAAAACCTGTCAAGCATTACCCAGTGGGAGTAAAACCTATCAAGAATTACCCTGTGGGAGTAAAACCTGTCAAGCATTACCCAGTGGGAGTAAAACCTGTCGAGAATTACACGTGGGAGTAAAACCTGTCAAGCATTACCCAGTGGGAGTAAAACCTGTCAAGAATTACCCTGTGGGAGTAAAGCGTGTCAAGGATTACCCAGTGGGAGTAAAACCTGTCAAGAATTAACCCGTGGGATTAAAACCTGTCAAGCATTACCTGACGGGAGTAAAACTTGTGAAGAATTACCCAGTGGGATTAAAACCTGTCAAGCATTACCTGACGGGAGTAAAACTTGTGAAGAATTACCCAGTGGGATTAAAACCTGTCAAGCATTACCTGGCGGGAGTAAAACTTGTGAAGAATTACCCCGCAGGAGTAAATCTCGTTAAGAATTACCCCACGGGATAAAACCTGTCTAGAATTACCCCACGGGAGTAAAACCTGTAAAAAATTATCCCGCGGGAGTAAAACCGTTCAAGAAGCTCTTTTATTTTCAATACAAATAGATTTTTAGGAGTGTAACACTTTTAGGACATATATGGCACTTTTTGAATCAGTATTAATCACAAACTTAGGATTCACCTTCAATAGATTAAACAATATCAATTGCTAATGTAATGGCTGATAGTTAAGATGATGCTTCACTGGGCAATGAGAGCTGACTAATCTTATCTGGGGACACTGAAGCACTGCCAGCACCCATTATTATTATCATTATTATTATTATTATTATTATTATTATTATTATTATTACTACTTGCTAACCTTCAACCCTAGTGTGAAAAGCAGGATGCTATAAGGCCAGGGTCTCCAATGGGGAGAATAGGCCAGTGAGGAAAGGAAACAAATAAATTTTTAAGAATAGTAACCACATTAAAATAAATATGTTTTATATAGTCTACAAAAACTTGAGGAAGAGAAACAAGACAGATCTGCGTGCCCGAGTGCACCCTCAAGTAAGAGCACGCTAACCCAAGATAGTGGAAGACCATGGTACAGAGGTTATGGTGATGCCTAAGACTAGAGAACAATGGTTTAATTTTGGAGTGTCATTCTCCTAGAGGAGTTGCTTACCATAGCTAAAGAATCTCTTCTACCCTTAACGAGAGGAAAGTAGCCACTGAACAATTACAGTGCAGTAATTTCTTGGGTGAAGAAGAATTATTTGGTAATTGTTTGACGATTTAGAGCCATAAGTACAAACCTTCAATTGCAGCACTTCAGTCTTAAGTACAATTATAGACAGTTATTCTTTGATCTTTCTCTCCTCAAGACCAGACCACCTCTGCATTCTCACTCGCACCAATGGCTTAGCACTTAATGTTACCTATGGCTACTCATATCAACTCTAAGCTCTGCTAACAATCTATCTAGTTATTTCTAAAAAGGAGTTACTGGCTTCGTATCATACCCATTCATGTTCATGGGAGCTTATGCGCCAATAGTGTCTGACATTCACTAGTGGTGGCTACTCGTCCCATTGTTGACCATGTATAATGTTTCTCAGCTTGAAAGACTACGAAATTTGCAACATAATGATCATATCTCAATAACAGATCCACATATACTGTAAACCATTACCGATCAAAACAGGTTTAATATCTTTGCCCTGATTTCAACTCACCCAAACATTAGCACTACTGTGCCACTAAGAAGTGTTTCCCCATATCCTTGACACATTCAAGCCATATCCTTTAAAGACCTCTCTTGAACCTTGTCTTTAGTTCCACACACACACACACACACCATGACCGTACTAATTCACCAATTGGAATCAACCCTTCAATTCTTTGGCCATCAACATCACCATATATAACTTTAGCTTTCAGGTATCCGCTCACAAGCCCCTCCCACAGAACCCCATTCCAAGAAGATCAGACCCAGGAATTGCCTCTTTCTTTTAATAAATACCTGGGCTTCCTTCATCAATACCTGAACTTTCTTTTCGATACCAACACGTTGTTTGTTTCACGATTTTTGTAATAATTCCATCGATGATTTCATATTCTAGGTAAATGCTGTAAGGTGGTTCAAATTTACAGCTGGTAGGCCTACTGATTCCCAACGGATGGTCTTTTTCATTGTATGTGGAAACCATTTAAGCCTTTGAGTCTCTATTGAGAAATGAAGCAATTTGGTAACAAAAACACAAAAATTTACATAACATATGAAGAACAACTGATCTTGATCACAGGCGACGCAACCCATCCAATCAGTTGTGGTAAATAGAAAAAAATTCAAGATTTCTTTGAGAGTGGAACTATGGAATTTTTAAAATGATTTACTCAGAAAAAAATTAGCCTACACTTTACTTTCACTCATATTAGATTATATATCAACAGAAAAATCTTCAGACTTCTAGATATTTCACTTATTGATGTCACTAACGTAATTCCAGATGGCAGATGTTGATATGGCATTTTACATTGATGGTGCCCCCAGCTGGGTTACATATGCTTCTATCACTCCATCTCTGTATCGACACATAACGGCCAATTATCGGTGGATCTCGAGTCAGAACAATGAATTTGTCGGGCCCAAAAGGTTCACTGTAAAAGGCAAATTGTGTGTAGGATGAGAAGTCACCTCCCGGTACGGGGTGATCTCCAATGCGAAACTCGTAGTCTTTAAGGTTAACAGTTGTGTGGTAGTTTTCTATCAAGAATTTAATTTCACAAATGGGACGCATACTGCCCAGGTCGATCAGATACCAATCATCCCAGTAATGAAAAGTAGCAGAACAGTCAGTAAACTTTCCATAACTGTGGATTCCATCAACAAGCTGCTCCTTATATCTCGTGCCTAAGGGGGTTGAACCTGTGATAGTTGAGCCAGCGGCATAGTCCTTCATATTATTGGTGTAACAAAGTAAAGCCTCTGCTGTGTTGAGTTCCTTATATTCAGCAACCACATGCATATAATAGAAAAGACAAGAGGCTGTCATTGAGGAATAACACCATAGGTTGCACCAGTCCAGAGTTTGACAGCCCCGAGAGCAGAACAGGTTGATGAAAGAACTTGATGAAAGCGAGGGTGAATAAACTTGACTTCCACTCTTCCGAGCACCGCCTGCCAGTCGAGTCTGCGATATTAGAACAGATTTCCATAGAGTGCCCTGGTCTGCCTCAGATTTTGAAAAAGAACCATATCTAGAGAGATTTTGAGGAGCAGGATTGATGAAATTTGGGTTTTCATGTTCAGTGTAGAACGAACGATGCAGTAACAGTTACCTAAATGCTTTAGTGATTGAAAGCCAGTATTTTGATGAACTTTTGCTGGCAAATATATGGGGAACCTTCTTCCTCAGACTGGACTTCAAGAACTGTTCCTCTTCAACTTGGATCTGTCCTAGAATAACCTAACTAGCGTCTGGAGCGGAGAACCTGCCAGGCATGTTAGTTCCATTGATCAATAAACATTCTCGATTCTCATCAACGAGTAAGAGGATGCGATGGCTAAAATATTTTTCACATTAGAAATATACAATTTCGTGTTCTTAATCAAAATACGGACGAGTCTTCATATAGAATACTCCAGTGCCACTTTACAAAATACAGAAGACACCACAAAATCTGTTCCACTTGGCTTGCATATCGTGTTTCTTATGCTTCTATTCTAAAGTGTGGAGGCTAATAATGGAAGATTTTGCTCAATCCCAGTATCGAATAGAATAACAATCTGAACTTATAATCTCTTTATAGGAGTAAAAAGACATGTACGACTGTAACACAAGACAATTAAGAACACTACATGCACTGTATTTTCTGAAAGACAGTAGCACTCTAACCTTCAAGGTTTGACAATGTGCACTGCTACTAGCTATTAAACAGAACAATGAAACGCATTTTCCCCGTGAAAGAACAAATGAAATTGCTTTTAGATGAAGTGTCCCAGAACTTTGTCTTGCAGTTATTCAACACACTGAATTCGTTGAATGCCATATTCAAAATGGCCTCCATTAATTGTAACAAAAATGCTAGACTTGAAGACGTCACTATAATGTAATCACTGAAGGAAATGCCATTATTATTATTATTATTATTATTATTATTATTATTATTATTATTATTATTATTATTATTATTATTATTACTTGCTAAGATACAACCATAGTTGGAAAAACAGAATGCTATAAGCCCAGGGGCTCCAAAGGGAAAGATAGCTCAGTGAGAAAAGGAAACAAGGAAAAATCAGATATTTTAAGAAGAATAACAATATTAAAATAAATATCTCCCATATAAACTATAAAAACTTTAACAAAACAAGAGGAAGAGAAATATGATAGAATAGTGTGCCCGAGTGTACCATCAAGCAAGAGAACTGAAACCTAAGATAGTAGAAGACCATGGTACAAAGGCTATGGCACTACCCGAAACCATAAAACAAAGGTTTGATTATAGAGTGTTCTTCTAGAAGAGCTGCTTACCAAAGCTAAAGAGTCTCTTCTAACCTTAGCTAGAGGAAAGTGGCCACTGAACAATCCAGTGAAAATAATATCTCTTACCTTTTGCTTATGAGGTCCAACCACTGGGTTTTGAATAGAATAGTTAATATTTCAATAAGTGAAATATGGACTTTTTTAAATAAGGAAGTTTAGTATTACTAGTGATTCCTTGTACAATCCCTATATGAATTTCGGTATACTTTATAAATTTCTACTTGTCTCCCACCTTGGTGTGTACTAGAATTTATGCAGACAACTATACATAACGTTAACTAAAAGACAAAGGTTGGTCTTCAGCTGCTGTTTCTCATCTTAAATTTGTTGAACAAGAACTTACGACCTATTAAATTTCTTATTCCTGGTCTAGATATTAATCTCTGGCACCGTCGTTTTATTAGTTCATTAGGCATGTTGAATAACATTTTCTATAAGTCTGACCATCCTTTACATTCAAGAATTCCCGGATAATTCTATCCTGTTCGTAATACTGGGTATGCAGCTAATTATAATAGTCAGGCGTTCTTCACAAGGTTCAATACTACACAGTACTCTAGAAGTTTTATTCCTCCTGTGACCAAGTTGTGGAATGATCTTCCTAATCGGGTAGTTGAATCAGTAGAACTTCAAAAGTTCAAAGTTTCAGCAAATGTTTTTATGTTGAACAGGCTGACATAAGTCTTTTTATAGTTTATAAATCAAATATCTGTTTATGTTGTTGCTAATGTTTTTAAAATATTTTATTTTGATTTTTCACCATTTCTTATGTCGTTTATTCATATCCTTATTCCCTTTCCTCACTGGGCTATTTTTACCCTGCTGGAGCCCTGGGGCTTGTAGCATTTTTGCTTTTCCAACTAGGGTTGTAGCTTAGCTAGTACTTATAATATATATATATATATATATATATATATATATATATATATATATATATATATATATATATATATATATATATATATATATACTCTGTATATACACAAACGTAATTATATATACACACACACACACACACACATATATATATATATATATATATATATATATATATATATATATATATATATATATATATATATATATATATATATATATATATACATATGCATGTATGATATATTATATATATATATATATATATATATATATATATATATATATATATATATATATATATATATATATATATATATATATATGGGAATGGAATTTTTTGGCGCACGCTTTCTGGCGCAGATATTTTATATAGTTCTAACCCAAGACCTCCTTCCGAAAACCAACATTCTGTTAGCAGATGGACCACTGTCAGCAATTAAATATTCTTCCTCTCTTTCATCACAGCTTTTGTACATTTTATAATGACCTGGAATTTCTAGATCCAATGAATGAACAGGATTTGAAGGAGTTTGTTGCGTTTCACTAATAGTTCTAATTTCTGGTTTATCTTATTGATCACGTGTACTACATCTGTCATATACGTGAACGTACCAGATATGTACAAATTTTTCTCTTTCCTTTTTAATTAAAATTCCTGGAACCATAATGGGTTTTATGTATACACACACACACACACACACACACACACATACACATATATATATATATATATATATATATATATATATATATATATATATATATATATATACAGTACATTTACATAATATATACATTGACTGTATATAAGTATAAATTTATATGTATGTGTGTTAGTGGGGGGGAAATTTATCTTCACGCTTTATTTCTAATCATTTTTTATTTTTATGCTTGTCGTCCATGATTTAGTTTAGTTACCCTTTCCGTTTTCTTTTTTGTTATTAGTAACCCTCACCGTTTTCTATCTTATCTACCGAGTTTGATTTAGGTGAGATCGGGTCTCCCTGTCTTACTTATTTCTCAATTAGCATTTTCCCCACTATCTTTATGTAGTTTTAGGATTGCTGTACTTCCCGTATAGATATCTCCAAGTTTTTTTTCCCTTTTTTTTTAATATAAGATTCACCTATTCATTGCCTTTGAAGGGGTTTCATTACTACTGAGATTTTGACAGGATGTAAAGCTTTCTCTACAAATGCCATGCCTAGTAGCTTGTCATACTCGGTTGATTTTTCCATTAAAGGTTTAAAGGCCGCTCATGAATGACAGTGGCAAAGGGACAATGACATTGATTTATCAAGTTGGACAATGCCCAAGCTAGGACCAAAGAGGGCCAGGCAATGGCTGCAGATGACTCAGCAGGTAGACTGATATGCTCCCCCAAACCCCCCATCCTTAGCTCACAAGGATGTTGGGGTTGCAGCAATCAAAGAAACTAACGATTTTGAGCGGGACTCGAACCACAGTCCGGCGTTCACCAGTCAGGGACGTTACCACATCGGCCACCATTGCTGGTTAATTACATCCTCCAATGTATTTAAGAGCTTCCTTATTTACTCCCTCGACAACGTTCTTTATTTCTGTGTTTGTTCTCGAAAAATCTTCTTCCTCCTCGAAAACATCTTTTTATAATTCAAAATCTAAAATTCTAAATATATTCATCGTTCGACATATTTCTAAATTTAACTCTTATCTTGGGATTTTTCAATTGTGGTTTCTTATTACCTGCATATCCTTCTCTAACAACATTTCAACACTAAATTGAAAATTCATAGCGTAGTGGGTAGTAAATTAGATGTCCAGGGCACCAACAATCCGTTGATATACTGCCGCTAGAGAGTTATGAGGACCTTTCTCTGGTTACGGTTAAGGTTCCCTTTGCCTAGACACACACACTGAATAGCCTGGCCTATTCTTTACGGATTTTTCTCTGTCCTCATACACCTGACAACACTGAGATTACCAAACAATTCTTCTTCACCGAAGGGTTTAACTACTACACTGTAATTTTTCAGCGGCAAATTTCCTCTTGGTAAGGGTAGAAGGAACTCTTTAGCTTTGGTAAGCAGCTCTTCTAGGAGAAGGACACTCCAAAATCAAATCATAGTTCTCTTTACTTGGGTAGTGCCATAGCCTCTGTACCATGGTCTTCCACTGTCTTGGGGTAGAGTTCTTTTGCTTGAAGGTACACTCGGGCACACTGTTCTATCTTATTTCTCTTTCTCCTGTTTTATTAAAGTTTTTATAGTTTGTATGGGAGATATTTATTCTAATGTTTCTGTTCTTAAAATATTTTATTTTCCTTTTTTCCTTTCCTCACTGGGCTATTTTCCCTGTTGGAGCCCCTGGGCTGATAACAGCCTACTTTTCCAACTAGGTTTGTAGCTCAGCAAGTAATAATAATAATGATGATGATTATGATAATAATAGTAATAATAATAATATTAATAATAATAATAGTAATAACAACACCGTGTGGGTGATCTTAACTACAGTCCATTTGCTTTTTAACCCCAAGAGAATGTTCCAAGAAACCTTGATTACAGCTTTGTCTCGACAGTTAATTGATATGCCCACAAAGCCTTTAAGCCTAATAAATAATGCAATGGCAGAGTTGCGTGATCAAATTATTACTTTCTGAAACATTGAAGACTCTCTCTATTAGGACTTTTAGATTAGTTTTCACGACATCATGCATGTAGGCTATTAGTAGGACGAATAACCTTAAAACTTTACCGAAATAGTTCATTTTATGATACAAGCATCAAACTTTGCATGAAGGTTCTTAATGGTGTTCTTATGAAAATAAAACTGTAAGCCACTCAAATTTTTCACTTTTCAAGATGGCCGCCACATTATTAAAATGGCGGCAAAACCCCCGATTTTCCACATGTAAGATTTTGACAAGTGGATCACATGTAGCACTTTTGATGACCAGTGGCCTAGATTTGAAGGAAAACCACTATATTTATGTCAATAGTCACTGTAAATACAATGTCGTGGAAGTTGTAAAGTGCGCATGCGCAAAATTTGACCAGAATTATTCATTTTGTTAGTAATTGGGTGGTTACACTTGATATTTTACCAAATTAGTTTCTTTGATAACTCAATTATACAGATTTGCGAGTTCAACATTCTGATAGTGTAATTGATATTGCTTATAACTCACCAGGGGTTTCTTACAAAATGGCAGCATAAAAAGTTGTTTTACTCCCAAGCAGCGCGACTTGGGCTATATCAGGGAAATGAACATGAAATGGATGATGAAATGAACATGAAAGGATGATAAAATGAACATGAAATGATGATGGAGTGGGGTGAAACACAAGGCCAACAGGGTCAACCAGTTTAGACTTAAATGGAGGGATGGGTAAGGTCCGGCAATTTAGCCTACTACAGGGATCCTACAATTTTAACGAGCTAGTTGCTTACACTACCAGGGCACACTGGTGCAACTAGCTGCAGTGGAAGTCGGCATGGGGTTTAGTGTCAGCTTTATTAAGTCTCCCAAATACACCGAGCCAAGAAGGACGGGTCTTTTGTTCTTTGGATGGTGTACAGATGTTAATTGGTTGACGAGTTTTCAATAGCAAGTGGAAACGTGAAGTTAAAATGATCCAAATACCACAAAGGAACACTTTCTACACAAAAAAACAGATTTTTTATACGATAAGAAAGCTTAAGGTGGTATTTATAGAAATGGGCAACCCCTTTGAGGAAGAGTCTTTATATCTCTATGCTATTGACACAAAAGATGTTGTTGACAGCAAGGCTGCTGAGTCACTACGACAACTGACAAAGCTTGGTAGTTTGATCAGTTCTTGCAAAAAGTTAACAATACAGAAAAGTCAGAATTTTACGAGCCAATTGCGAAAAACAAATTTCCACAATTTAGTTCAAAGTCAAAATCAGACTCGAATGCATCAAAGTCAAAGTTTGCAAGCTTAAAAGATGTCTGCAATCTGTTTTCAAGATTGTTCATCTCATGCCAAAAGACTTTTTTCGTCACCAGAATCAAAGCTATCCACCATCAATATCACAAAATGAGAGTTTAAACTCTGGAACAAAGTCACAATTGATGACAGTGCTGGAAAATGATATAAAGGTCCCTTCAACCGCACCACAGGCAGATACTCTCATTATAGATGGTGCTGCGTTGGTCAACTCGAAACAGCCAGGAGCATGTAAAACCTTTGATGCATATGCCGAAGATATTATTTTGCTGTACGTCCAGCACTGTGCAAGGCTTCACCGGCGAATAGACATCGTGTCTGATGTTTATTATAACAATAGCTTGAAAGGTGAAACTAGACAAAAACGCAGAACAGGCAGAAGAAAAGTTACCGCTAACAGTAGACCACCTAAAACATGGAACACATTTTTGAGATGTGATGAAAACAAAACGGAACTGTTTGTTTTCCTTGCCGACAAAATTTCTGTGATGAACAATGAAACAGATATTATTGTTACTTGAGATGAGAATGTTATCTCAAACAACAAAACAGATGTTTGCCAGATTTCACCTTGTAACCACAAAGAGGCCAACACTCAAATGTTTGTTCGTGCAAAAGACGCAGCCGTCAACGGCAGTCAGAGTGTCAAGGTAGTAAGTTCTGATACAGATGTAGTCATTGGTGTTTCATTGTTTGCAGACTTGAATATAGAAAGTCTATGAATTGCTTTTGGGAAAGGGAAGGATTTGAGATGGATCCTTTTACAGGAAATATCTAGATCACTAGGGCTAAAAACAAGAGGATTGCCATTTTTTTCACGCCTTCTCTAGTTGGGATAAAGTGTCTGCATTTGCTGGCAAAGGTAAGAAGTCGTGCTGGCAGGCATGGAGTGTCTATCCTGAGGCAACAGCGGTTTTTACATGACTTATTTTGCTTACAAATAACTTATCTTCTGACATGAGAGTCATTGGAGAGTTTGTTGTGGTGATGTACGACTACTCTAATACCACAAAAAAAGTCAATGAAGCAAGTTTTGAAGTTTTTTGCACGAAAACAAAAGCCTTATAATGCCATCCCACCCTCTAGGGCAGCTTTAGTAGAGCATGTGAAGCGAGCTGTACTGGAAGTTGGGGTTGGTAAAAAGACGACAATGTTTGGACGCCATACTGGACCAGCTTGCAGCCAATAGCAGCGTCATGCCAACAGCTCTTAAAATGTGAATGTAAAGGATTTGTACTGGCAATTGTAAGTGCTATAGGTCAGGATTGCAATGCACAGCATTATGCACCTGTACATGCGAAGATACATGAATCAATATGACTTTGTTAGTCTAATTTTGCGCATGTGCTTTGCAGAGTTTTCACAAAATTGTATTTACAGTGAATACTGACTTAAATATAGATGTTTTACCTCAAATCTAGGCCACTGGTCACCAAAATTACTTCGTATGGTCAATTTGTCAAATTCTGGAATGGGATTTTGCCGCCATTTTAAAAAATGTGGCGGCCATCTTGAAAAGTGAAAAAATTGAGGGGCTCATAGTTTTATTTCTTCAAGAACATCACAAGGAAGCTTTGTGCAAAGTTTTATGCTGGTATCATAAAATGAACTATTTTGTCAGGTATCCGCTCCACTATACGCAATGGTCTGTGTATGGCTTCAGTGATGGAAAATGATGGT
>NC_090744.1:3660492-3710492 GCF_036898095.1 Palaemon carinicauda | reverse complement strand
TTCGTGTAGGTTATTCCTCTAATTCACTGATTTTAGGAGTTCCAGGCATAAGTTTTGGGTCTGGCCATCTAAAAGCTTTTTTTCCATTCACTCTTCTGCACTGTTGGATATTGTCTGACTTGAGGGTTAAAGGGACAGCGTTCGTGCAATTGTCTTTCAGAAAATACCTCAACACGTAGTCAGGTGTTTTTTTTTTTTTCCAGAGAGCTCAAACTGTTAGTTGCCTATTGATGAGATTAAAATTAGAAACTGTATCGTATATTATAATAAAAGAGGATTGTTAGGTAGTAGGTTGGACAGGGCACCAGCCACCCGTTGAGATACTACCGCTTGTTTGGTTAATTTTTTTTCATAGTTAATATAGGAAATATTTTTTTTTTAATGTTGTTACTGTTCTTAAAATATTTTATTTTTCCATGTTTCCTTTCCTCGCTGAGCTATTTTCCCTGTTGGAGCCCCTGGCCCAGTGAGGAAAGAAAATAAGGAAACAGACATAATAGTAGGCCTGCGTGTACCAAGTTTTGGGTCGGTCCATCTAAAAGCTTTTTTCCATTCATTCTTCTAATGTGCAATGAACAAATGTGTCTCTTCTGCACTGTTTGATACCTAAGGATTAATTACTCAAAAGTGTCCATAAAATATGCAAGTTACAATAGTGACACTTTTGAGTATATTGTGAATATAAAGTATATCAAATGTACGCTGGCATCACGAATTTCTGTTTATGTATGCTGGCATCACGAATTCTGTTTGGGTGACTATGTTGACGTGTCAGTTCCAAGTCGTTTAGTGAGGAAACCGAGCTATTTTCTTTTTATAACCCCTTCCCCCCTCCTCAACATTTCTTACTAATTATTGCTTTCCCAGAATTTAAATAACCACCTAATTACTGTGCAAGAAGATGAGAACTGCAGGATTGCATTATTTTGGAGTAAATGGAGAGCGTGGTGTTGTAAACTATTACCACATGTTGTTATATAATGTTTGACCTTTCATGGATGGAAGGTGAAATAGGAATCGAGTCTTGTCCATAGCTTTTGTACTATATTGTCTTCTTTCTTTGTCTTCATCTTTTCCCACTTTTATGTGAGGTCGATGTTTCTGGTCAGCGTTCTCCTTCCACATCTGTCCCACACTTCATCACTGGTTAATCCCTTTGATCGAAGGTCATCCTTGATACAGTCCATCGACCTTCGCTTTGATCTCCCTCTCCTTCCCTGTGCTATATTGTATCAAAGTTGGATGAACAAAGTCTGCTTAACGTTGCCCATAGAGAGACTTCTCACATGACGTCCACAATCTGTTGATGAGGCAAATATACCGTACAGTGGAGTTCCAAATTGCAAATAATGTTTCTGTTCTGTTTTTTCTTTCGTCTTAGCAGTTTCCAGAGACGAAAATGCTAGTTACAAAGCTCCCAGAAAGTTGCAATGATTCATTATTTATCTATTTTCATACATCCTGTGATGGATCAAGACGCTTCGCATGTCTTGGTAGGGAAGCGAACCATTTGTATCTTCTTTTGCGTGACAAAGACACTGAATAATAATTGGAATTTTTTTTTATATGGATAAGATATTTCGAATTGCAGAACTAAATTGTTTGCTCAGTTCTGTCGTTTTATCGTTAATTATCATCAGGCTAGATAAGTATTTAAAACATTTTTTTTCATTTCCATATATACAAAAATTATAAGTACATCCGAGAAAGGGACCTGAGCAAAACCTTCAATTGTTTTCTTCCAGAAAGCATACCAAACGCCACTGAAATGAAACACGGAGTACTATGTGTTTTTATGGTGTCTTTTGCCATTTGTAAAGGGGCATAGGAGGAAGCTTTTACTCGTTAATGGATCTTATACATTTGCTATTGATCAAATGCACTAACACTCCTCTTAGGGTCTCCAGTCCAGAAGCCTGTTAGTACAGATCCAATTTGAAGAGCATTTGTTCATGAAGTTCAGTCTGAGGAAGAAGGTTCCTCACATATTTGCCATTGTGTGACCATCAAAATATTGGGCTTCGATTGCTAGCACATTTAGATAACCTGTTTCTGCATTGTTTGTTCTGTTCTGGACATGAAAACCCGAATTTTATCAATCCTGCTCTTCAAAGTCTCTCTGGATATGGTCCTTTTCCAAGAGTCTAAAGCACACCAGGGCACTCTGTGGAGATCTGTTCTAATATCACAGACTCGACTGACAGACGGTGCTCGCCAGAGTGGAAGTCAAGTTTGTTCACCTTTGCTTTCATCAAGTTCTTTGATCAACCTGTTCTGCTCTCGGGGCTGTCAAACTCTGGACTGGTGCAACCTATGGTGCTATTCTTCGGTGACAGCCTCTTGTCTTTTCTATTATATGTATGTGGTTGCTGAATACAAGGAACTCAACACAGCAGATGCTCTACTTTGTTACACCAATAATGTAAGGGACTATGCTGCTGGCTCAACTATCACAGGTTCGACAGACTATGAAGTTAGATATAAGGAGCACCTTGTTGATGGAATCCACACTTATGGTAACTATCTTGACTGTTCTGTTACAGCCGACTTTTGGGATGATTGGTATCTGATTGACCTGGGCAGTATGCGTCCCATTCGTGAGATCAAGTTCTTGGTAGAAAACTTCCACTCAGTTGTTAACATTAAAGACTACGAGTTTCGCATTGGAGATCACCCTGTGACGGGAGGTAACTTCTCATCCTACAGACAATTTGCCTTTTACCGCGAACCTTTGGAGCCTGACAAATTCATTGCTTTGACCCGGGATTCACCTATAATTGGCCGTTATGTGTCGATACAGAGATGGAGTGATAGAAGCTTCTGTAACCCGGGTGAGAGCTCCGGCGGTGTAAAATGCCATATGAACATCTGCCATCTGGAAATACATTAGTGATGTCAATAAGTAAAACATCTAGAAGTTTGAAGATTTTTCATGTTATGTTATCTAGTATGAGTAAAAGTAAAGTGTAATAATTTTCCTTGAGTAAATTTGTTTATAATTTTGAAATTTTTTTATTTATCCAACGGACCAACGGATTGGATGGGTTACATCGCCAGTGATCGATATCAGTTGTTTATGAATAAGTAACAGTCAACCCTGATCAGCACCTTATGGATTTTCAGTTTTTGTTACTCATATTCTATGTAAATTTTTGTAGTTTTGTTAATAACAGGCCTCAATTGGCAATAGACACTCAAAGGCTTAAATGGTTTGCACACGTAATGGAAAAGACCATCCGTTGGGAATCCATAGGTCTACTAACTGGAAATTTGAACCACCTTACAGTAGATAAAGAATATCAACTTAAAACACTGAATGGCTGAATTAGATTAGTTGTTTGTGACTCTTGCTTGTATTATTTGATGAAAAAGTTACTTGAGAATGTATAGGATGTAAAATTCAACTATATTCTTGATGTAAAATATATTTGTAAATTCTTACTAACGTTTTGCTTCTATGAAAGCCAAATATTTTATAAAATACAATATCATTACACATTCAAATAGTGTATATGGAGAGCAGTTGAAATGCTTAGTATAGAGACACGAGAGGTTCTTGTGAGGAAAGTGAATCTATTTTCTAGAATCTACTTATGGATTCGTCTTACGAGAATCATCGATGGAATAATTAGAGAAATTGTTAAGTGAACAACAGAGTTGCTACTGGTGTAGAAGTGGCAATCACTGTGTTAGAAAGAAGTAACAATATATGGGCGTGATCTTGGAATGAGTTTTGGTGGGCGGGGCTGGTTAGCAGAAGCCAGAAAGCTAAAGTTATATATAGTGATCTTCTATTAACACGCTTTTTCCCATTTGTATGGGGTTAGCACGGCTGCCTTCCTAGAAGGACTCTGCTTTGGCTGATGATGATGGCAAAAGAATTGAAGGCTTAAGCCATGTATAGGGATTGGGAGTCAGGGGTGTTAATGTTGTTAGTATGGAGAAGAAGGTTGTTGTAGAATTGGGGAAGTAGTAGAGTCCTAGTGTGTGTGGAACTGAAGACAAGGATATAGTTTGAATGTTTCAAGGATCTAGGGAAAATCTTCTTAGTGGCACTGAAGTGGTAATGTTTGACTGAACTGTAATGAGGACAAGGAGATTAAACCTGACTTGATTAGTAATGATTTACAGTATATGTGGATTAGTTATTGAGACATGATAATTCTGCTGCAAATCTCGTGGTCTTTCAAGCTGAGAAACATTATGAATGGTCAGCACAGGGATGATTAACCACCAACAGAAACTTACGGTCTATTAAATTTCTTATTCCTGATCTAGATATTAATCTCTGGCACCGTCGTTCAATTAGTTCATTATGCATGTTGCATAAGATTTTTCATAACTCTGACCATCCTTTACATTCAGATCTCCCTGGACAATTCTATCCTGTTCGTAATACTAGGCAGGCAGTTAATTCTAATAGCCAGGCCTTCTCCATCATAAGACTCAATACTACGCAGTACTCTAGAAGTTTTATTCCAGCTGTTACCAAGTTGTGGAATGATCTTCCTAATCGGGTTGTTGAATCAGTAGAACTTCAAAAGTTCAAAGTTGGAGCAAATGCTTTTTTGTTGACCAGGCGGACATGAGTCTTTTTATAGTTTATATATGACATATTTTTTTTTTTTGACGTTGTTATTAGTTTATATATGAAATATCTCTTTTGACATTACTTTTTTTAGAATGATTTATTGTTAATTTGTTCTCTTCAGTTATTTATTTCCTTATTTCCTTTCCTCACTGGGCTATTTTTCCCTATTGGAGCCCCTGGGCTTATAGCATCTTGCTTTTCCAATCAGGGTTGTAGCTTGGATAGTAATAATAATAATAATAATAACAGTGAAAATCAGACATTTTTGGTGTATTAGCCCCCTTGACCATGAATGAGTATGACACGAAGCCAATAACTCCTTTTTAGAAATCACCACATAGAGACTGTTTACAGAAGTTAGAGTTGATTTGAGTTGCCGTGGGTAACAATAAGTGCTAAGCCAACTGTGTGAGTTAGCATGCTGAGGTGATCTGGTCATGAGGAGAGAATGAGCGAAGAATGACTGTTTGTAATAGTACTTAAGACTCAAATGGTATAGTTGAAGGTTGTCAGAAGATTTAGAACAGCAAGTCGTGATCCAAGAGGTGATGGATTGTAGGCTACCAATGCATTTCAGAGAAATGGTTGTGGTGGCCGATGTGGTAACGTTCCTGACTAGTGGTCGTCAAACTGGGGTTAGAGTCCCACTCAGACTCGTTAGTTTCTTTGGTCGCTTCAACCTCACCATCCTTGTGAAGAAAAGATGGTAGGGGGTGTTCGGGGAAGCATATAGGTCTATCTGTTGAGTCATCAGCAGCCATTGCCTGGCCCTCCTTGGTCCTAGCTTGGGTGGAGAGAGGCTTGGGCGCTGTTCATGTATGGTCAGTCTCTAGGGCGTTATCCTGCTCGATAGGGCAATGTCACTGTCCCCTGCCTCTGCCCTTTATGAGTGGCCTTTAAACCTTTAAATGTATGAAGCACAGTCGATTGTTGTGTTAGGTGCAGATATTCACAATTTATTAAGCTCAGTTGCACTAGATTTTATTTTTCCTTTCCTTTCCTCCCTGGGCTATTTTTCCATGTTGGTGCCCTTGGGCTTATAGCTTATCGCTTTCCCACTAGGGTTCTTGCTTAGCTAGTAATAATAACAATAATGGTAATATTAATAAAGATGATATGACTTCATGAATGTTATATTAACATGGATTGTAAAGTGATGATATTGTTAATTTTAATTATGGTTTAATGTTATGACTTATAGATCATATTTATTTATCATTATCATATTGTTGTCTTTGAAGTTTTTGCTGTCATTGTTAATTCTTCTGTTATTCATTTGTCATTAATATTTTCTTGTCTTTAGACACGTTTGTTACTTATGTTATTTATCGTCTCTGAAATTCTTTATTTCGACCATTACTTGTTTATCAAAGTTGGTTATTTTTACCATTTCTCAATAATTATTTCTTATTAAGTAATATTCATTACTTTTACAGATAATATTGTTTATCCTTTATATCTAAGTTTCAATTGTTATTAATTACTGTTTATATAATAAGTATATTTGATATCAATCCTTATCTTTACTACGATTTAATGAAGAAGCATTTATCAGTAATTGTATCAAATACTTTGATATTCATCGTGTAATAAATAAAAATCAAAGATATTACTAGAGTTATTTTTTAACATATGAAATGATCTAAAAGCAACTTTGCTGGTGCCAGATACTAAGAAGAATAAACTGAAATCTCTTTCAATAAAGAATTGATCTGATTTATTTTTGTGGAAAAGAATTTGATTGGAGAAACGAGTAGAAAGGACACAATCCTTTACTGAACCTATTAATAATGGAGCCACGAATAACTAATGATTAGGACGCTTTTTGGTATCCAATGGCACTCTTAATGTTCTTTGGCATCCAGTGGCACTATTAACGCTCTTTGGGATCCAGTGGCACTGTTGATGCTCTTTGGCATTCAGAGGCACTCCTAATGCTCTATGGCATCCAGTGGCACTCTTAATGCTCTTTTGCATCCAGTGGCATTCTTAATGCTGTTTTGCATCCAGTGGCATTCTTAACGCTCTTCGGCATCCAATGGCACTCTTAATGATCTTTGTCATCTAGTGGCACTATTAATGCTCTTTGGCATACAGTGGCACTCTTGATGCTCTTTGGCATCGTGTGGCACTCTTAATGTTCTTTGGCATCCAGTGGCACTATTAACGCTCTTTGGCATCCAGTGGCGCTCTTAATGTTCTTTGGCATCCAGTGGCACTATTAACGCTCTTTGGCATCCAGTGGCGCTCTTAATGTTCTTTGGCATCCAGTGGCACTCTTAATGTTCTTTGGCATCCAGTGGCACTATTAACGCTCTTTGGCATCCAGTGGCGCTCTTAATGTTCTTTTGTATCCAGAGGCACTCTTAACGCTCTTCGGCATCCAGTGGCACTCTTAACGCTCTTTGGCATTCAATGGCACTCTTAATGTTCTTTGGCATCCAGCGGCACTCCTAACGCTCTTTGGCATTCAATGGCACTCTTAATGTTCTTTGGCATCTAGTGGCACTCTTAACGCCCTTTGGCATCCAGTGGCACTCTTACTGTTCTTTGGAATCTAGTGGCACTCTTAATGCTCTTTGACATCCAGTGACACTCTTAAGGCCATTCTGCATCCAGTGGCACTCCTAATGCTCTTTGACATCTATTGGCACTTTTAATGCTCTTTGGCATCCAGTAGCACTCTTATCTATCTTTGGTTTCCAGTGGCACTCTTAACGATCTTTAGCATCCAGCTACACTCTTAATGTTTTTTGGCATCTGGTGGCACTCTTAACGCTCTTTGGCATCCAGTGGCACTCTTCATGCTCTTGGGCATCCAGTGGTACTCTTCATGCTCTTTGACATCCAGTGGCACTTTTAATGCTTTTTGGCATCCAGTGGCAATCTTATCTATCTTTGGTTTCCAGTGGCACTCTTAACGATCTTTGGCATCCAGCTGCACTCTTAATGTTCTTTGGCATCTGGTGGCACTCTTAACGCTCTTTGGTATCCAGTGGCCCTCTTCATGCTCTTTGGTATCCAGTGGCACTCTTTAGTTATGCTACCTAACTTCATAGGATTTCGTTCAATTGCCACTCATCGGAAAGCCTACAATGCTCTTTAATTTATTTATCCTATGAAATAAAAATCAAACTATTGTAAAATTTAAGGTTACAGATTATGTGTTCTAGTAATTGAAATATCGTAAATGTCAAAATTATTTGAAAATATACATTCTTAACTAAAATCCACATTCCTATGCTGATTATTTCTTGAGCAAAGGTTATGAAGTTATTCCTACATTTTCCCCCTACTTTATGTTGTTATAAGATAACAGTAGACCAAAAGCAATCTTGAACATATTTCAGATCAAGTGTGTCCTATGTGATCCTGTGTGACAAATCTGTTGGAATATTTCCACATGTTTCCCATATATGAGAAAAGCAGGGAAATAGACAACATATTCTTAGACTTTCAAAGGGCTTTTGACAAAGACCCTCACAAAAACTTAATGGTTAAAATTGGAACATTAGACATCATTGATGAACCAGCTGAATGGATCGAAGATTGGCTGACAGACAGAAAACAGAAAGTTTTAATTAATGGAGAAGCCTCAGATTGGGTAGCTTTTACAAGCAGAGTACCTTAATATATACGTTTTTGGTCCATTTCTATTTCAGATTTACATTAACGACATAGATTTCGGATTAACTAGAAGAATAGCCATATTTTCCGACGATACAATACTATGTATAAACGGTGCCAACTCAAGATGTAGAAACCTTAAGAGAGGATCTAATTATGTTGGGAGAAATGTTCAGAAAATGGCAAATGCCTTCCAACTGTGGGAAATGGAAAGTTACGCACATAGGTTGTAGTAACATACAAACAAATTACTCACTGCTAGTTAATGATATAGAAAGTGTGGACCAGGAGGAAGATCTCGGGATTACTATTAGAAAAGATTTGAAGTTCACCAGATAGAGCATAAAAGTTGAAAGTAAAGCCCGGAAACGAATAGGCTACACCAAGAGACAATTCAAATACAGAAACAAAGACATTGTACTGTAACTCTACACATCACTGGTAAGACCATCACTAGAATATGGACTCTAATTCTGGGCTCCAAGTAATCAGAAAGAAATATATAGACTAGAAGCAGTACAAGCTAGGACCACCAAACTAGTCCCAACACTACGATAATTTGGGTTTAGACAAATAATTGCACGTTTGAACTTATTTGATCTAAAAAATCGACAATTAGAGGAATAACCTCTCCACACTTAATACAAATCAATCTAGAGGTAACAGATACAAACTGGAATTAGAAGATACACCACTCAATATGGTAATTTCTTTACATACAAAATGGAAAATGGGTTGAACAGACTTCGGCAGATATAGTGCACAGTAACACAATAATCAAATTAAAAAATAAGCCACACAAGATCATAAAAATTCTAAATGTTTAAACTAATGTGCTCCACCCAAGTGCAAATGGAGTCTCCGTGGATGAACTTAAAAGTCTTTGAGACATCGAAAACCCCTGTATCTCTTTGTAACTCTTGTTGCACAAGTCTTAGGATAGAAATAGGAGAGTTCTAGCCTTTGACCAAATGGCAGTAATATTTTTTGCTTAGCCTTCAGCATCCAACTAGTAGGTTCTTATGTAAGCTAGCTCAAGTGGGCTATCAATGTAAGAACCATCGTATTGGTATCAAAGGAGGTTTGGGCAAATTCTAGAAGGATTTTGTCCCTGACGATTTAGACTAGGAATAATTTGCATATGTTAGTAGTCTGTGGCACTCTCCTGTAGCTTCACCATTGCAGTATATTTTGCCTACAAACATGTGGCACAACAGATTCAGGAGCGAGTATATTACCAATGCATCAATCTGTCCTCCAGAATCAACCAAAGCAGATATCCTCAATGGTCAATCTTTGGTCAATGCACCAGCTATACGTTAAGATACTACTGCTAGCTATTTATTGGGTACTTTAACTAGCCAGGTAGAAAGTACTACTTTAGATCCCCCTCTGGTTATGGCTCCTCTTTCCTTTGCCTATACATACACAGAATAGTCTAGCCTCCTGGCTAGTAAAGGGATAACGTGTTTGCCTAGCATTCACATGGCAGCTGATCGATCCCAGCCCAGGACCGTGAGTTTAAACTGTTCACTGGGGAAATTACGGCTATGGTTGGGGGATGGGTGTTGAGCTCTCCCAGCTAATGTTCTAGTGAGCATCTACTCTGATGAAACTGAAACCAGACACCTTTAACCTTTATTATTTACACATTATTTTCTTTCCTCACACCTGACAACATTATGATAACTGAAAAATTCTTCTCCACTCAAGGATTTAACAACTATACTGTAATTGTTCAGCAGCTACTTTCCTCTTGGTAAGGGAAGAAGAGAGTCTTTACCTATAGCAAGCAGCTCTTCTAGGAGAAAGACACTCCAGAATCAAACCATTGTTATCTAGTCTCGGGTTGTGCCATAGCCCAAGTACCATGGTCTTCCACTGTCTTGGGTTGGAGTTCTCTTGCTTGAGGGTACACTCAGGCACACTGTGTTTCTTCATATCCTTTCCTCTCTGAGATATTATTTCTATTGGAGTCCTTGGGTTTAAAGCATCCTGCTTTTCCAGCTAGGGTTGTAGCGAAGTAGGAGATGATGAATAGAGAAGTTTTGAATTAAAAGCTCAAGATAGAGACGACAGGTGAAATCTAACCGAGGCCCTTTGCGTCAATAGGCGTAGGATGAGATGATATATATATATATATATATATATATATATATATATATATATATATATATATATATATATATATATATATATATATATATATATATATATATATATATATATATATATATATATATATATATGTATGTATGTATATATATACTGTATATAATTATGTATATCCAGCCAGTCATGGTAAGACAAGGAAATATATTTAGAGAGAGAGAGAGAGAGAGAGAGAGAGAGAGAGAGAGAGAGAGAGAGAGAGAGAGAGAGAGAGAGAGAGAGAGAAAATTTCCTTAATTCAAACCATCCCGGCCATCAACATTAAATAGATTTCCATTCACTATACCAGGAACATCTTACTGCGCCAACGTAATGCAATAAAGACTTGAACCTCGAGCAAAACAAAGATGGATATAAGCTACAGTAGACCTGATGGTCGGAATTCCTATGGCTCGACCATCTGGACTTCGACCTAGTGACCAAGATTCGCTTGTGGCGATCCCGGGAAGAAGAACAGGATAATGTAAAGATCTATCCGGGGAAAAATTTTAGATGAATGGTCCTGATTTCATCCTATTTGGTTTTGTGAGCAATTGCAAGTATTCTACTACTACTACTACTACTACTACTACTACTACTACTACTACTGCTACTAAAACAAGAGGAAGAGAAATAAGATAGAATAGCGTGCCCGAGTTTACCCTCAAGCAAGAGAATTCTACTCTGTGAGAGCAATTTACTTAAGCTATTATTGATATACTATTACTACTGTGGCGGGATGTTTAAAAAGAACAAGCTTTCCCCTTACGTTATCTATACCAGACTCTAACAAAAGGTAAAAAAACTAAACATAACCTAAAAACTATATTTCCTTATATTCTAGAATATTTAACGAAAAACACCAGCAACCACACTTATAACCATAATAATCACTTAATACTATATTTCTTACAAACTAACTCTCAACACGAAACTGATAATATAAACCTAACACCATTCATATTAACAAAAAAAAAAAAAAAAAAAAAAAAAAACACTCTAACAACCTTGGTACAGAGGCTGTGTCACTACCCAAGACTAGAAAAGAGTGTTTTGATTTTGAAGTGTCCTTCTCCTAGAAGAGTTGCTTACCATAGCTAAGGAGTCTCTTCTACCCTTAACAAGAGGAAAGTGGTCACTGAACAATTACAATGCAATAACTTCTTGGGTGAAGAATTTTTTGATAATAGTTTGACGATTTAGAGCCATCAGTACAAATAGCATAACAAAGTAAGGTTATGGAAGTAAAATGCCTCATTCTCTAAAAAGAAAATGTTTAATCTGATGGCCCTACCAACATTCACTTATGCAGAAAAAACTTTTGTCCTTACTAAAGCTTTATAACGTATGCTAGTTACAACTCGAAGAGAGCTATGGAAAAAATCATAATCATTAGCCATAGCTAGTCCACTGCAGGTCAAAGGTCCACGGCATATCATTCCACTTCTGTCGGTTTATGAGCTGTCAATGTCCGTTTGTACCAGCAAACTGTCTTTGCTTTCGTCAGCTGCTTTGATTGCAATATCTAGGGACCTATTCTGCATAGTATATATATATATATATATATATATATATATATATATATATATATATATATATATATATATATATATATATGTGTGTGTGTGTGTGTGTGTATATATATATGTGTGTGTGTGTACATACATATATACATATTTAAATAGATAGATAGATAGATAGATGAAATTATTTTTGGACCCTACAATTCTTAGTGTCCTGTTATCCTAATCCAAATAGCTGAAACGTCTATGAATATTTCACATTAGCAAAAATCCCACTGCCATTCGGGGTTAGGATAATGTGATTATTTAAGAATATACAACTAGAATAAACTCAGGAGCACGAGAAGATTGAGAAAAGGAAAAGGCATCATATGATTTAAGATCAAGAGCTGGACAAGGCGTACTCTTCAAGAATTTAGGAGAAACTCCAATATTCGCAAATTTACATCATTTTCAAAATCGTCTCGTTCAAAATGAATTAAACAAACCTGTACATGTGGAAGATCAATTTTGCCTATATATCTGAAGAAAATCACCCAGGCTTTCTATATTGTTTTGCACCAAGGATACCTGAAATATCTTTCCTTTAAATTTTGAGTTTCTTGTGGTACTGTATCAACAAAAAGCAGAGTAATGACATGCCATCTTTCATACATAACGCTCATGTAGGTTGGAATATTTAGTTCATAACAATAAAAGTATAAGACTTAAGCCGGCCATACACGCAGAGGACTAACCTTACGGTTTGTCCTTAAGGACGAGCGACGCTCCAATCCTGTGAGAAATGCCCACACATGCTACAGACTATAAGTCTGTCCAGAATGTCATGAAACATTGAGTAGGTTTGCGGTGATGCCAAACATCCTTAAGACTTTTAATCTGACTCAAGCTAATCCCAGCATCCTTCCATTCCGGGTCCTTTAATATGGTCGTAAAATTTCCTTTTTAATCCCATAATCTGAATCTTTCCAGTCACACAAAAGCTGAATGGTTGTTTCTGATCAAGTTGACCTTGTGTTTCGAAAACAGCTCATAAAGTTGATTGCTCTGTTTATTTTAAAAACATTTATGTAAAAAAATTTGTTTAGGGAGAGTTCGAGCACCATATAAAGTACGGGAGACAAGTAAATGTCCTTCAATACATATCACAGTCTTTCTACAACTTTGAAGAGATCCATCTCAGATGAAAATAAAAACTTAACATTCAGTACCCTACGATCAATCTAGTTCAGTACAATACTGGAATCTTAATGTACTAAATGTTTTCAAGCTTTATTAGTCATAAAGCTTTAACTTTTATTCTTTATATAATTTCAATTCTGATTGAATCAGTTTATAATTGAACATTATCAAATGTGTAGTCAGGTTCTTGAAGATATCCGTAGCCTGGCATCGTCATCTCTCTCTCTCTCTCTCTCTCTCTCTCTCTCTCTCTCTCTCTCTCTCTCTCTCTCTCTCTCTCTCTCTCTCTCTCTCTTACCATATTTGTTGTAGAATTGATGAATGTGCCAAACATCAAATATTTCATAAAATAATACTTTTCTCCATTAAAACAATTTCTTGGATTTTAGGATAATGAAACGATAAAATCAATAAACATTTTCTTTAAAATAAGGCATCGTTTTAGTATAAAAATAAAATTTTCTTGGTTAACAGGAAGCAAATTCTCATATGAGGATGAAACCTCTAACATAGAAACAAGGAGTAAAACAAATGTATGCTGTGAAATCAATAAAGATTTTTTCCCATAAAATAAATTGTTTACAAAATGTGTTGTTTACCGTCACGGGATAAAACTAAACAACAAAATAAAACAGAAGTTTTCATTAAATTAAATCAAGATAATCCTTCAATGTTTTTCAGCGTTAATGTGTTCTGTACTATTTTTCATCAGATGAAGTTACTTCTATAACAAATGAACCAACAAACTGATTCACAGCAACATCATTCTCTTTGTCTTTTATAATGATGTTTTCAACATGATTAACAGCATTTTTCCAATTTTCTGCTGTCACGCATGAGTGCCACTTGCAGCAAAGATGTTAGATCTGCCATTTTAAATGTATTCCTTTTGGCTACATAGTCTTTAACCGGCGCCCAAATGAGTTCAATTGCACTATAATGGCAGTGATAAGGTGGCAGCCTTACGACCCTGTGACCTTTTTCCAAAGCTATTTTGTCGATGACATATTTTGGAGCATTTCCATGTTTCACTGCTTTCACCATTTCAAGCAATTCACACTTCGTCAGATATTCTGAGGGATTTTCACCTTTATTTCTTAACCAGTCTTGGATCGCTCCCTTTGTGCTTGCCATGGTAGGAGGTTTGTCACTTTGCACTGAATGGTATGATGCGTTGTCATTAATTATAACGGACTGTTGTGGTATATTGGGTATGAGCTGCTCTTGAAACCATTTTCCCAATGCAATGTGATTCATTTGGTGGTGATAGTCATCGTCGTTCTTTGCTTGGAATACCAACTGTGAATTTGGCACGAATCCTTGCTCAGATCCAGCATGCAATATGATAATTCTACTCCCTTCCCCGCTTGGTGGGTTTATTCCAGTTGCTCCTGTCGAACTTTCATCCATCCAACACCTGGTGACTGTATAATTCTGATTAATCCAGGTTTCATCCAGAAATATAACAGACTTTTTTCCTCTACCCCTAATATTTTTCATTTCAGGTAGGAACTTGGTCCTGGCACTTGCAATATCACTTCTCTCCAGCAGAAATTTCCGCCCGTTAACTCTTCCGTATTTAAATCCAATTTCTTTAAGTATCTTACGTAAAGATTCTCTGCATCCACTAAATCCAATATTTTCTTTGACTTCAAGTAGAATGCTATCCAGCGTTGGAATTTCCTTTCTGACATAATAACCGAGAACTGTCCTTCGTAAAACGCACTGATCAAATCCATCGATGTTGGTTACAGTTGGTGGTCTTTTCCTTTTCTTTACATTAACAACGGGAGCTTCATTTTCTTCTAAGCAGTCTTTACCTTCCTTACAAATGCGATATATCGTACTTCTGCACTGCTTAGTTGCTACATCATTGTACGTTGTACTGCCTTGTCAAAGTCATGCATAACAGTTTTGTTTTCTTTCTCCCTTTTGAAGTACTCGTGGACATTGAATATGACTTCTCGTGTCTGAGCACTTAATTGCTGTCGTGGGGAGCCTTCCATCTTAAACCGTCACACTTGAGTATCAGAACCAAAGTGATAAGCTACTTAACCTTCCTGACCTGAGACAGAGAGATGTGGCAAAGTGTATGCCAAATCTACACTGTTTTTTCACCTTAAGTGAGATTTAAAGAATGAAATTGGCGCAAAGCGGCACCGTCGGAAACCTACTCTATGTTTCATGACATTCTGAACAGACTTTAGTCTGCCTAGTTCAAGAGGATTCGGCACCCAGGATACGCCCACATGGTTACGTTTTTTTTGTAGTTTTTAACTAAATTGGGTACGTTACCGGGTATCAAGTACATTTGGTAGCCTACATCTAATTTTGAAAATGCCAAATTTTGGTACTTTTTACTTTCCTTAGTTTTCTATATAATATAAATCTATGAAATCAGACTTCTTCTTCTAATTCTTTTTCTTTGTCTACATCTTTTCCCACCTTTATGTGGGGTCGATGTTCCTGGCCAGCGTTCTCCATTTACCTCTGTCCCACTCATCATCACCGGTTAATCCCTTTGATCGAAGGTCATCCTTGATACAGTCCATCCAAACATGAAATAATCATATGAAGGAACGTGATAGGCATTCTCTGTCGGCCAATACCTGTTGGTGATTTGTCCACTACGGTGTTAATGTACTTTCTTCTCTTGAAGTCATTATAGGATTAACTTTTCCGTTTATCCTCATTGATCCAAGAGCCGAAGTGTCCCCTGTGAGGAATATAATACTAAATGTATTTTTAGACCTTTGTGGAGATTATCTCATGCTGAAGCACTACTGCACTTTTAATGAGGCGTTCTTGGTTTTGCTTTAATTTATAGCAACTTGAAAAACATTGCTTTTATATAGGCAGAGAGAAAATGTGAGATATTCATAAGTTAATAGAATTATCAGTAGCTACTTAATTTATCCTCTATCCATATTTCACACCTTCGTTTTTTTCTATGAAGAGAATTCATAAAACTTAATCAGAATATTATTCTTTTTCCTTTTGTTTCAGTATCTGTTTATTATCAGAATACAAGATACTATTACACGAATAAGGCAGAATACTGTGTGGTTTTAAAGATAAAATATTCTATAAAAAAAGAGAGGAAATTTAAGGAAATCATAACTTGGTGAAGGAAAATATGAGGAGAAAACCTAAAATTTAGAGCAACGAAATGCATAATATCACATACTTGTGAAATGTAATCACTTTGTATTTAGGCCTTTGTAAAGAAAAGTGCTCCGATCAAGGGACGAAAATTGGAATCCTGTACGTGTCAAAATAGGCGAGTCAACCCTGTCAGCATGCGAAACCATGCCCACGCACACAAGCACGAGACTGGCGGGCCATACTGCCAATCACGACGGGATTGGCCTGTCCGGTCAAACATGCTGATAGGATGAGAAGACAGGCTAGTCGCGTTGAGTTTGTCTTGTTTACCCCCCATACACTGTTCGCGATCAAATCAGCGGGCCAATCCTGTGCATGTATGGCCTGCTTTAAGGCGGCAGTCTGGCTGGAGTGTCCTCTTTGACGTTTCCCAAGGGGCGGGGTTAGGTTTAAGCTCCGCCTCATTAACAGACCCTAACTGTATTGACTCTGGTCCTGAGGGACCTTAGCAGCAGTGACGATGACCTGCCATGACAATCTTTTAAAAAGCTTTTAGTTACCACAGAGAAAAGCCAATTATACATACATACATATACCAAGGCACTTCCCCCAATTTTGGGGGCTAGCCAACATCAACAAATGAAACAAAAATAAAAAAGGGGACCTCTACTCTCTACGTTCCTCCCAACCTAACAAGGGACTCAACCGAGTTCAGCTGGTACTGCTAGGGTGCCACAGCCCAGCCTCCCACATTATCCACTACAGATGAAGCTTCATAAGGCTGAATCCCCTACTGCTGCTACCTCCGCGTTCATCTAAGGCATCGGAGGCAGCAGCAGGGCCTACCGGAACTGCGTCACAATCGCTCGCCATTCATTCCTATTTCTAGCACGCTCTCTTGCCTCTCTCACATCTATCCTCCTATCACCCAGAGCTTCCTTCACTCCATCCATCCACCCAATCCTTGGCCTTCCTCTTGTACGTCTCCCTTCAACTCTTGCATTTATCACCTTCTTTAGCAGACAGCCATTTGCCATTCTCTCAACATGGTCAAACCATCTCAACACATTCATATCCACTCTAGCTGCTAACTCATTTCTTACACCCGTTCTCACTCTCACCACTTCGTTCCTAACCCTATCTACTCGAGATACACCAGCCATACTCCTTAGACACTTCATCTCAAACACATTCAATTTCTGTCTCTCCATCACTTTCATTCCCCACAACTCCGATCCATACATCACAGTTGGTACAATCACTTTCTCTTATAGAACTCTCTTTACATTCATGCCCAACCCTCTATTTTTTACTACTCCCTTAACTGCCCCCAACACTTTGCAACCTTCATTCACTCTCTGATGTACATCTGCTTCCACTCCACCATTTGCTGCAACAACAGACCCCAAGTACTTAAACTGATCCACCTCCTCAAGTAACTCCATTCAACATGACATTCAACCTTGCACCACCTTCCCTTCTCGTACATCTCATAACCTTACTCTTACCCACATTAACTCTCAACTTCCTTCTCTCACACACTCTTCCAAATTCTGTCACTAATCGGCCAAGCTTCTCTTCTGTGTCTGCAACCAGTACAGTATCATCCGCAAGCAACAACTGATTTACCTCACATTCATGGTCATTCTCGTCTACCAGTTTTAATCCTCGTCCAAGCACTCGAGCATTCACCTCTCTCACCACTCCATCAACATACAAGTTAAACAACCATGGCGACATCACACATCCCTGTTTCAGCCCCACTCTCAACAGAAACCAATCACTCACTTCATTTCCTAGTCTAACACATGCTTTAATACCTTTGTAGAAACTTTTCACTGCTTGCAACAACCTTCCACCAACTCCATATAACCTCATCACATTCCACATTGCTTCTCTATCAACTCTGTCATACGCTTTCTCCAGATCCATAAACACAACATACACCTCCTCACCTTTTGCTAAATATTTCTCGCATATCTGCCTTACTGTAAAAATCTGATTCATACAACCCCTACCTCTTCTAAAACCACCCTGTATTTCTAAGATTGCATTCTCTGTTTTATCCTTGATCCTATTAATCATTACTCTACCATACACTTTTCCAACTACGCTTAACAAACTAATACCTCTTGAATTACAACACTCATGCACATCTCCCTTACCCTTATATAGTGGTACAATACATGCACAAACCCAATCTACTGGTACCATTGACAACACAAAACACATATTAAACAATCTCACCAACCATTCAAATACAGTCACACCCCCTTCCTTGAACATCTCAGCTCTCACACCATCCATACCAGACGCTTTTCCTACTTTCGTTTCATCTAGTGCTCTCCTCACTTCATCTATTGTAATCTCTCTCTCATTCTCCTCTCCCATCACTGGAACCTCAACACCTGCAACAGCAATTATATCTGCCTCCCTATTATCCTCAACATTCAGTAAACTTTCAAAATATTCCGCCCATCTTTTCCTTGCCTACTCTCCTTTTAACAACCTTCCATTTCCATCTTTCACTGTCTTCAATTCTTGAGCCAGCCTTCCTTACTCTCTTCACTTCTTTCCAAAACTTCTTATTCTCTTCATATGAATGACCCAATCCCTGACCCCACCTCAGGTCAGCTGCCCTCTTTGCCTCACGTACCTTGCGCTTTACTTCCACATTTTTCTCTCCATATTTTTCATACTTCTCTATACTATTACTCTGAAGCCATTCTTCAAAAGCCCTCTTTTTCTCTTCCACTTTTACCTTCACTCCTTCATTCCACCATTCACTGCCCTTCCTCATGCTGCCTCCAACAACCTTCTTGCCTCACACATCACTTGCAATCCCAACAAAATTTTCTTTTACTAACTTCCACTCCTCCTCTAAATTGCTAGTTTCTCTTACTTTCACTTCGTCATATGTCATTTTCAACCTTTCCTGATATTAACTTTTTACCCCCGGTTTTATTAGCTCTTCAACACTCACTAGCTCCCTTTTACATCCACTTAGTCTATTCCCCCACTCTTTTGCTACAACTAATTTTCTTTCCACCAAAAAATGATCAGACATACCGTTAGCCATACCCCTAAACATGCGCACGTGTTTCAATCTTCCAAACATTCTTTTAGTTATCAATACATAATCTATTAATGCTCTTTCTACTACTCTTCTATTTGCCACTCTTACCCATGTATACTTATTTTTATATTTCTTTTTGAAAAAGCTATTACTTATCACCATCTCTTGTTCAACACATATCTACCAGTCTCTCACCACTCTCATTTTCACCTGGTACGCCATACTTCCCAATGACACCTTCTACCTCTCCAGCGCCCACTCTAGCACTTAAGTCACCCATGACAACTACATAATTCCTTCTACCCAGTCCTTCTACACACCTAGTTAATTTATTCCAGAACTCATTCCACTCTTCTTCACTTTTCTCACTACCTGGCCCATACGCACTGACAAAACGCCCAACATTCCCTACCCAACCTAACCCTTACCCACATTAACCTAGATGATATCTCCTTCCATTCCACTACTTTACCTGTCATCCATTCACTCAGCAATAAAGCCACACCCTCTCTCGCTCTTCCCCTTTCAATCCCAGACACTCTACCAGACATTTCACCAAACATCACTTCACCCTTTCCTTTTATCTTCGTCTCACACAAGGCCAATACATCCATCCTTCTATTCCTAAACATACTTCCAATTTCACATCTTTTACTCTCTATCGTACTACATCCACGCACATTCAAACACCCCAAAACTAGAGTGCGGGAAGCAGTCACTCTCCCCCCAGCTCCATCTCTTTGTCGATGTCTCACAGGATGTAGATACAGGAGAGGGGGTTCCCAGCTCCCTCATCCCGTCCCTTTTAGTCGCCACTTACGACACGCAGGGATAACGTTGGCGCTATTCTAATTTTTTTATGCCCCCGCGGCCAATTATACGAGAGTGTAATTGGTGCCCCCAATCCCCCCCCCCCCTTTTTTTTTTGCTCTTTCAAGATATGATTAATTTAATTCTAGATCAATGTCTGACGTAGACCATTTTGGCTTGCGTGCAGAGGTCCTTGTAACTTTTATGTCATGTAATGCTTAAAGTTTTGACTGATTTGATTTTCTTTAATAATGTTAATGGACATCTGACGAGATTTAATTGATCAACGTCCATGTGTTGACTGAACCCTTTTGTTTAGGTGATAACAGGAAAATATTATTAACCTTATCTATTATTCCTAAAAAAAATTTTTATGTTGTTCTGACTACCCCATTGCTTCGGCATTGAGCTTTGCAAATCTTGTTAAGTTGGCCTTATGAAAATAGCGTACCTTGTAATACTTCTAGTATTAATAATGAATACAATTTGATTACTAAATCCTTCATATATCAGATATAATTTTTTTCTTTGAAGAATAAAAGATGAGGTATCTTAATTCTCTGCAATTATATAAAGCAGATGGTTTAAAGGTTTAAAGGCCGCTCATGAATGGCAGGGGCAAGGGACAGTGACATTGCCCTATTGAGCTGGACAATTCCCAAGAGACTGACCATATATAGGCTACATATCATTAGCGACCAAACTCCTTCTTCACCCAAGCTAGGACCAAGGAGGGCCAGACAGTGGCTGCTGATGACTCGGCAGATAGACCTAAAGGCTCCTCAACCCCCCATCTTTAGCTCAAAAGGATGGTGAGGTTGCAGCTACCAAAAGAACTAACGAGTTTGAGTGGAACTCGAACCGTAGTCTGGCGATCACCAGTCAAGGACGTTACCACATCGGCCACCACAATCATTCATTTTTTAGGCCTACTGTTATCTTTTATTAGTTGGGGAAAAGTAGGGAAGATTAAATATCCTTTGCTAACAAAGATGTTTATTGATTACTTATGTCAAAGTAGTTGATACACTCATCGATAAATTATTCATTAAATGGTAATAAGATAAAGATTAATATCAAGTATCATTATTATGTTAAAATTAAATAGTACCTACTTGATAATCAAATAAAAATCATGAATATAAATATGTAAAAATAATAACCATCACTTAATAAGTAATAATTACGAAGAAATGGCAGAAATAACCAACATTGATAATCAAGTAATAGTTGAAATAAAGAATTTGAAAGGACAAGAAATAACTGAACATAACATTCATAAAATTACATAATCTCTATTATTATTATTATTATTATTGTCATTATTATTAGCTAAGCTAAAACCTTAGTGGAAAAGCAAGATGCTATAAGCCCAAGGGCTCCAACAGGGAAAAATAGCCCAGCAAGGAAAGGAAAAATAGAATCCAGTGCAACTGAGCTCAACTAAGTGTGAATATCTGCACCTAACACAACAATCGACAGCATTCTGTACATTTCTTTGAAATACATTGGTGGTGTATAATCTATCAATTATAGACAGCTATTCTTCGATTATTCTCTCCTCAAGACCAGACTACCTCTGCATACTCACTCGCAACAATGCCTTAGCACTTAATGTTAACTATGGCAACTCATACCAACTCTAAGCTCTGGTAACAATTTATCTGGTAATTTCTGAAAAGGAGTTACTGGCTTCGTATCATACCCATCCATGTTCATGAGATCTTGAAAGACCACGAAATTTGCAGCATAATGATCATGTCTGAATAACTAATCCACATATACTGTAAACCATTCCTGATCAAAACAGGTATAATCTCTTTGTCCTGATTCCAATTCACCCAAACATTACCACTTCTGTGCCACAAGAAGTCTTTCCCCAGATCCTTGACACATTCAAGCCATATCCTGCAAAGATCTCTCTTGATCCTTGTGTTAGTTCCCAACACACACAATACCCTACTAATTCACCAATTGGAATCAACCCTTCAATTCTTTGGCCATTAACATCACCATATACAACTTTAGCTTTCTAGTATCTGCTTACAAGCCTCTCCCACAGAACCCAAGTCCAAGAAGATCACACCTTGGAATTGCTTCTTCCTTCTAATAAATACCTGCACTTCCTTCACCAATATCTGAAGTTTCTTTTCAGTACCAACACCTGTTGTTTGCTTCACAATTTCTCTAATAATTCCATCGATGATTTTCATATTCCAGGTAAATACTCTACTGTATATATTAACACACACAAATGGAGATAATGGATGATTCAAGACAAGACATATAATATAAAATCTTTGGCTTTCATAGAAGATAACAGATAGTTGAATGCTAAATTCTATACATGAGTGAGTAAGTTTTTCATCTAATAATACAAGCAAGAGTTACAAACAACTAAGCTAATTCAGCCATTAAGTGTTTTAAGTTGATTTTCATAATCTACTGTAACCTGCTTCATATTTCTACTTAGTAGGCCAATTGATTCCCAACGGATGGTCTTTTTCATTGGATGTGCAAACTATACAATCCTTTGAGTCTGTATTGAAACCTGAGACCAGTTCGTAACGAAATCAAAAACAGATTTACTCAAGGAAAAGAATTATATTTAACTTTCACTTATAATAGATTGTATATCACCATGAAAATCTTCAGACTTGTAGATAATTTACTTATTGACATCACTAATGTATTTCCAAATGGCAGATGTTGATATGGCATCTAGCACTTTGGGTGCCTCCCGCCGGGTTACAATAACTTCTATCACTCCATCTCTGGATCGACACATAGCGACGAATTATCAGTGGATCCCGGGTCAAAGCAATGAATTTGTCAGGCCCCAAAGGTTCACTGTAAAAGGCAAATTGTGTGTAGGATGAGAAGTCACCTCCCGGTACGGGGTGATCTCCAATGCGAAACTCGTAGTCTTTAAGGTTAACAGTTGTGGGGTAGTTTTCTATCAAGAACTTAATCTCACGAATGGGGCGCATACTGCCCATGTCGACCAGATACCAATCATCCCAAAATTTGGCTGTAGCAGAACAGTCACTAATCTTTCCATAATTGTGTATTCCATCAACAAGGTGCTCCTTATATCTAAGGCCAGAGTCTGTTGAACCTGTGATAGTTGAGCCAGCAGCATAGTCCTTCGTACTATTGGTGTAACAAAGTACAGCATTTGTTTTGTCAAGTTCCTTGTATTCAGCAACCACATACATGTAATAGAAAAAACAAGAAGCGTTGTCCAATGAATAACACCATAGGTTGCACCAGTCCAGATTTTGACAGCTAGCCGAACAGATCAGTTTGATAAAAGAACCTGATGCACTAGAAGGTGAATAAACTTGACTTGCACTCTGGCGAGCGCCGTTTTCCAGTCGAGTCTGTGATATCAGGATAGATTTCCAGAGAGGGCCCTGGTCTGCCCCAGATTCTTGAAAAAGAACCATATCCAGAGAGATTTTGAGGAGCAGGATTGATAAAATTTGGGGTTTCATGTTGAGAACAGAACGAACGAGGCAGTACAGAACGAACGAGGCAGTACAGTTGTCTAAGTACTCTAGCAGTTGAAGCCCAATATTTGGACGATCAATCAATGGCAAATATATGAAGAACCATCATCCCCTGACTGGACTTCGTGAACAGGTCCTCTTCAACTTGGATCTGCACTAGAATAGCCTAACTGGTGTCTGGACTGGAGACCTTGCGAGGCATGTTAATTCCATTGATCAATAAACATTCTAGAATTTCAGCAATGAGTAAGAGGATACGATGGCCAAAATATTTTTCATATTAGAAATATGCTGTTTCGTGTTCTTAATCAAAAGTATGGACGATAGCCTTGATATAGAATATTCCAGTGCCACTTTACAAAGTACAGAAAACACCACAAAATCCACTACACTTGGCTTCCATATCGCGTTTCTTATGCTTCCTTTCTAAATTCTGGAGGCTGATAATAGAAGGTTTTTTTTTTCAATCCCTATTTTCGGATAAGATAAATTGAACTTACTTATTATCTTTTTACTGAACTCAAAAATAAAAAAAAAAATGTATGACCATGACAAGAGGCAATTAAGAACGCGACATACAATGTTTTCATTTTAAATAAGTCAGCGCAAGCAGTATCACTCCAACTGTCAGGGTTAGACAATGTGCATTGCTACTAGCTATTAAACCGAATAATTAAATGTATTTCCACTATAGAAGAAGAAATGAAACTGCTTCTAGATGAAGAGTCCCAGAACTTGGGCCGGGACTAATCCAACACACTGAATTTGGTAAGACCCCACTACTCGAAATGGTTTCCATTAAGAGACTGCAAAAGGCTTTACATGAGGACATAACTATAGCCACTAGAAACAAATGTCAATAATACAAAAAGAAAAAAAAATCAATGGAATACCGTGATCATAATCTGCGGGAAGAAGCATTACCTGGCGGGAGTAAAACTTGTGAAGAATTACCCCGCAGGAGTAAATCCCGTCAAGAATTACCCCACGGGATAAAACCTGTCTAGAATTACCCCGCAGGAGTAAAACCTGTCAAGAATTACCCAGCGGGATAAAACCTGTCAAGAATTACCTAGCGGGATAAAACCTGTGAAAAATTACCCCGCGGTAGTAGAACCGGTCAAGAAGCTCTTTTATTTTCAATACAAATCGATTTTTAGGAGTGTAACACTTTTAGGACATATATGGCACTTTTTGAATCAGTATTAATCACAAATTATGATTCACCTTCAATAGATTAAACAATATAAATTGCTAATGTAATGGCTGATAGTTAAGATGATGCTTCACTGGGCAATGAGAGCTGGCTAATCTTATCTGGGGACACTGAAGCACTGCCAGCACCCATTATTATTATCATTATTATTATTATTACTACTACTTGTTAAGCTTCAACCCTAGTGTGAAAAGCAGGATGCTATAAGGCCAGGGTCTCCAATGGGAGAATAGGCCAGTGAGGAAAGGAAACAGATAATTTTTTAAGAATAGTAACAACATTAAAATAAATATGTTTTATATAGACTACAAAAACTTGAGGAAGAGAAACAAGATAGATCAGCGTGCCCTAGTGCACCCTCAAGTAAGAGCACTCTAACCCAAGACAGTGGAAGACCATGGTACAGAGGCTATGGTGCTGCCAAGACTAGAGAACAATGGTTTAATTTTGGAGTGTCATTCTCCTAGAGGAGTTGCTTACCATAGCTAAAGAGTCTCTTCTACCCTTAACGAGAGGAAAGTAGCCACTGAACAATTACAGTGCAGTAATTTCTTGGGTGAAGAAGAATTATTTGGTAATTGTTTGACGATTTAAAGCCCTCAGTACAAACCTTCAATTGCAGAACTTCAGTCGTAAGTACAATTATAGAGTTATTCTTTGATAATTCTCTCTTCAAGACCAGACCACCTCTGCATTCTCACTCGCACCAATGGCTTAGCACTTAATGTTAGATATGGGTACTCATATCAACTCTAAGGTCTGGTAACAATCTATCTGGTTATTTCTAAAAAGGAGTTACTGGCTTCGTATCATACCCATTCATGTTCATGGCAGCTTATGCGCTAATAGTGTCGTCCCATTGTTGACCATGTATGATGTTTCTTAGCTTGAAAGACTACGAAATTTGCAACATAATGATCATATCTCAATAACAGATCCACATATACTGTAAACCATTACCGATCAAAACGGGTTTAATATCTTTGCCCTGATTTCAACTCACCCAAACATTAGCACTTCTGTGCCACTAAGAAGTGTTTCCCATATCCTTGACACATTCAAGCAATATCCTTCAAAGACCTCTCTTGAACCTTATCTTTAGTTCCATACACACACCATGACCGTACTACTGTAATTCACCAATTGGAATCAACCCTTCAATTTTTTGGCCATCAACATCACCATATATAACTTTAGCTTTCAGGTATCTGCTCACAAGCCCTTCCCACTCAACCCAAGTCCAAGAAGATCACACCAGGAATTGCCTCTTTTTTCTAATAAATACTTGGGCTTCCTTCACCAATATCTGAAATTTCTTCTCGATACCAACACCTGTTGTTTGGTTCATGATTTCTGTAATCATTCCATTGATGATTTCATATTCTAGGTAAATCCTGTAAGGTGGTTCAAATTAACAGTTGGTAGGCCTACTGATTCCCAACGGATGGTCTTTTTCATTGTGTGTGGAAACCATTTAAGCCTTAGAGTCTCTATTGAAAAAATGAGGCAATTTGGTAACAAAAACAAAAATTTACATAACATATGAAGAACAACTGATCTTGATCACAGGCGACGCAACCCATCCAATCAGTTGTGGTAAATAGTAAAAATCTCAAAATTTCTTTGAGAGTGGAACTATAGAATTTTTAAAATGATTTACTCAGAAAAAAATTAGCCTACACTTTACTTTCACTCGTATTAGATTATATATCAACGGAAAAATCTTCAGACTTCTAGATATTTCACTTGTTGATGTCACTAACGTATTTCCAGATGGCAGATGTTGATATGGCATTTTACATTGATGGTGCCCCCAGCCGGGTTACATATGCTTCTATCACTCCATCTCTGTATCGACACATAACGGCCAATTATCGGTGGATCTCGAGTCAGAACAATGAATTTGTCAGGCCCCAAAGGTTCACTGTAAAAGGCAAATTGTGTGTAGGACGAGAAGTCACCTCCCGGCACGGGGTGATCTCCAATTCGAAACTTGTAATCTTTAAGGTAAATAGTTGTGGAGTAGTTTTCTATCAAGAACTTAATTTCACGAATGGTACGCATACTGCCCAGGTCGATCAGATACCAATCATCCCAGTAATGAAAAGTAGCAGAACAGTCAGTAAACTTTCCATAACTGTGGATTCCATCAACAAGATGCTCCTTATATCTCGTGCCTAAGGGGGTTGAACCTGTGATAGTTGAGCCAGCGGTATAGTCCTTCATATTATTGGTGTAACAAAGTAAAGCATCTGCTGTGTTGAGTTCCTTTTATTCAGCAACCACATTCATATAATAGAAAAGACAAGAGGCTGTCATTGAGGAATAACACCATAGGTTGCACCAGTCCAGAGTTTGACAGCCCCGAGAGCAGAACAGGTTAATGAAAGAACTTGATGAAAGCGAGGGTGAATAAACTTGACTTCCACTCTTCCGAGCACCGCCTGCCAGTCGAGTCTGCGATATTAGAACAGATTTCCATAGAGTGCCCTGGTCTGCCTCAGAGTTTTGAAAAAGAACCATATCTAGAGAGATTTTGGGGAGCAGGATTGATGAAATTCGAGTTTTCATGTTCAGTGTAGAACGAACGATGCAGTAACAGTTATCTAAATGCTCTAGTGATTGAAGGCCAGTATTTTGATGAACTTTTGCTAGCAAATTTATGGGGAACCTTCTTCCTCAGACTGGACTTCGAAAACAGTTCCTCTTTAACTTGGATCTGTCCTAGAATAACCTAACTAGCGTCTGGAGCGGAGAACCTGCCAGGCATGTTAATTCCATTGATCAATAAACATTCTCGATTCCCATCAACGAGTAAGAGGATGCGATGGCTAAAATATTTTTCACATTAGAAATATACAATTTCGTGTTCTTAATCAAAATACGGACGAGTCTTCATATAGAATACTCCAGTGCCACTTTACAAAATACAGAAGACACCACAAAATCTGTTCCACTTGGCTTGCATATCGTGTTTCTTATGCTTCCATTCCAAAGTCTGGAGGCTAATAATGGAAGATTTTGCTCAATCCCAGTATAGAATAGAATAACAATCTGAACTTATAATCTGTTTATAGGAGTAAAAAGACATGTACGACTGTAACACAAGACAATTAAGAACACTACATGCACTGTATTTTCTGAAAGACAGTAGCAATCTAACTACTAGCAATTAAACAGAACAATGAAACGCATTTTCGCCGTGAAAGAACAAATGAAATTGCTTTTAGATGAAGTGTCCCAGAACTTTGTCTTGCCCTTATTCAACACACTGAATTCGTTGAATGCCTTATTCAAAATGGCCTCCATTAATTGTAACAAAAATGCTTGACTTGAAGACGTCACTATAATGTAATCACTGAAGGAGATGCCAATTATTATTATTATTATTATTATTATTATTATTATTATTATTATTATTATTACTTGCTAAGATACAACCATAGTTGGAAAAGCAAAATGCTATAAGGCCAAGGGCTCCAAAGGGAAAAATAGCCCAGTGAGAAAAGGAAACAAGAAAAATCAAATATTTTAAGAAGAGTACCAACATTAAGATAAATATCTCCCATATAAACTATAAAAACTTTAACAAAACAAGAGGAAGAGAAATATGATAAAATAGTGTGCCCGAGTGTACCATCAAGCAAGAGAACTGAAACCTAAGACAGTAGAAGACCATGGTACAAAGGCTATGGCACTACTCAAGACCATAGAACAGGGGTGGCCAACCTTTTGTTTCCCATGCACCAATTTTTTTCACTTCTAATTCACATGCGCCACACAAACTTTGACCCCCTTTTAATCCTCTAATTATGGTGATTTGGACATATTTGGCGGTTATACATATACTCATTATATATATATATATATATACACATATATATATATATATATATACACACACATATATATATATATATATATATACACACATATATATATATATATATATACACACATATATATATATATATATATATGTATATATATATATATATATACACACATATATATATATATATACACACATATATATATATATATATATTATTCGGTTTATGACGAAGTTTTGATGGTATGATTTTCAATACAATTGGAGTAACATTAGTGGAGAAAAATTTACTATTTTTTTTTTAATCGGGATTTTTGCTAATAAATCAAAACATTTTTGATCAAATGATTTGAATCTTGTATATGACGAAGGTGTTTTATATGTCCAAACTCTAAAAAATATATAGAAAGGTTGTATTTTGAATAATTAAAAAAAAAATGCAGAACATAGTACTGTCCCCTTAAATTCTTTTTGTATTTCTTTTCTAGAAATCAGTATTATTATTAGATTTTTTTTTTTCCATAAGCCGGCATGTTTTTTTCTTTTATTATCTCTGGGGTATAGTGCGCCACTTGTAATTGTGTAATGCGCCACTGTTGGTGCATGCGCAATAGGTTGGCCACCCCTGCCATAGAACAATGGTTTGATTATAGAGTGTTCTTCTAGAAGAGCTGCTTACCAAAGCTAAAGAGTCTCTTCTACCCTTACCAAGAGGACTGTGGCCACTGAACAATCCAGCGGAAATAATATCTCTTACCTTTTGCTTATGAGGTCCAACCACTGGGTTTTGAATAGAATAGTTAATATTTCAATAAGTGAAATATGGACTTTTTTAAATAAGGAAGTTTAGTATTACTAGTGATTCCTTTTACAATCCTTACATGAATTTCGGTATACATTATAAATTTCTACTTCTCTCCCACCTTGGTATGTACTAGAATTTATGCAGACAACTATACATAACGTTAACTAAAAGACAAAGGTTGGTCTTCAGTTGCTGTTTCTCATCTTAAATTTTTTTGAACAAGAAATTACGGCCTATTAAATTTCTTCTTCCTGGTTTAGATATTAATCTCTGGCACCGTCGTTTTATTAGTTCATTAGGCATGTTGAATAACATTTTCTATAATTCTGACCATCCTTTACATTCAAGAATTCCCGGATAATTCTATCCTGTTCGTAATACTGGGTATGCAGCTAATTATAATAGTCAGGCGTTCTTCACAAGGTTCAATACTACACAGTACTCTAGAAGTTTTATTCCTTCTGTGACCAAGTTGTGGAATGATCATCCTAATGAGGTGGTAGAATCAGTAGAACTTCAAAAGCTCAAACTTGCAGCGAATGTTTTTATGTTGAACAGGCTGACCTAAGTCTTTTTATAGGTTATAAATCAAATATCTGTTTATGTTGTTGCTAATGTTCTTAAAATATTTTATTTTGATTTTTCACCCTTTCTTATGTCGTTTATTCATATCCTTATTTCCTTTCCTCACTGGGCTATTTTTACCCTGTTGGAGCCCTTGGGCTTGTAGCATTTTTCTTTTCCAACTAGGGTTGTAGCTTAGCTAGTAATAATGATAATAACAATAATATATATATATATATATATATATGTATATATACATTATATATGTGTGTATATATATATATATATATATATATATACATATATATATATATATGTGTGTGTGTGTGTGTGTGTGTGGTTGGAAGCGACCTGGTCTTTCATTAGAACGGGCTAGGGTTCGATCCCATGTGTGAGGTGGAAATTTATTTCTATTTGAGCACGATATTGTGTTGATATTTATCCATATTGACTCATTAGGGGTAATTTGAGCGAATTACTATCAATTGTGTCAACTGGTGGGCCGGGAAGTCGGGGAAAAGTCATTGGTAAGAGACTGACGTTCGTTAGTGTGTGAAAATTTATGTTCACGCCTTATTTCTAATTATTTTTTATTTTCATGCATCTCGTCCATTATTTAGTTTAGTCACCCTTTCCGTTTTCTTTTTTGTCATTAGTAACCCTCACCGTTTTCTATCTTATCTACCGAGATTGATTTAGGAAAAATCGGGTCTCCCTGTCTTACTCATTTTTCAATTAGCATTTTCCCTACTATCTTTATGTAGTTTTAGGATTGGTGTACTTCCCGTATAGATATCTTCAAGTGTTTTTTTTTAATATAAGATTCACCTATTCATTGCCTTTGAAGGGATTTCATTACTGCTGAGGTTTTGACAGAATCAAAAGCTTTCTCTTCAAATGCCATGCCTAGTAGCTTGTCGTACTCGGTTGATTTTTCCATTAAAGGTTTAAATGCCGCTCATGAATGGCAGGGGCAAAGGGACAGTGACATTGCTTTATCAAGTTGGACAATGCCGAAGCTAGGCCCAAAGAGGGCCATGCAATGGCTGCAGATGACTCAGCAGATAGACCGATATGCTCCCCCAAACCCCCACTCCTTAGCTCACAAGGATGGTGGGGTTGCAGCAATCAAAGAGACTAACGAGTTTGAGCGGGACTCAAACCTCAGTCCGGCGTTCACCAGTCAGGGACGTTACCACATCGGCCACCACTGCTGGTTAATTACATCCTCCAATGTATTTAAGCGCTTCCTTATTTACTCCCTCGACAACGTTCTTTATTTCTGTGTTTGTTCTCGAAAATCTTCTTTTTATAATTCAAAATCTAAAATTCTAAATATATTCATCGTTCGACATATTTCTAAATTTAATTCTCTATCTTAGGATTTTTCAATTGTGGTTTCTTATTACCTGAATATCCTTCTCTAACAACATTTCAACACTGAATTGAAAATTCATAGCGTAGTAGGTAGTAAATTAGATGACCAGGGCACCAGCCATCCGTTGATATACTGCCGCTAGAGAGTTATGGGGACCTTTCTCTGGTTACAATTAAGTTTCCCTTTGCCTAGACACACAAACTCTGAATAGTCTGGCCTATTCTTTACAGATTTTTCTCTGTCCTCATACACCTGACAACACTGAGATTACCAAACAATTCTTCTTCACCGAAGGGGTTAACTACTGCACTGTAATTTTTCAGTGGCCACTTTCCTCTTGGTAAGGGTAGAAGGAACTCTTTAGCTTTGGTAAGCAGCTCTTCTAGGAGAAGGACACTCCAAAATCAAACCATAGTTCTCTTTACTTGGGTAGTGCCATAGCCTCTGTACCATGGTCTTCCACTGTCTTGGGATAGAGTTCTTTTGCTTGAAGGTACACTCGGGCACACTGTTCAATCTTATTTCTCTTTCTCCTGTTTTATTAAAGTTTTTATAGTTGGTATGGGAGATATTTATTCTAATGTTACTGTTCTTAAAATATTTTATTTTCCTTTTTTCCTTTGCTCACTCGGCTATTTTCCCTGTTGGAGCCCCTGGGCTGATAGCAACCTACTTTTCCAACTAGGTTTGTAGCTCAGCAAGTAATAATGATGATGATGATAATAATAATAATAATAATAATAAGAAGAAGAAGAAGAAGAAGAAGAAGAAGAAGAAGAAGAATAGCGTGTGGGTGATCTTAACTACAGTCTTTTTGCCTTTTAACCCCAAGAGAATGTTCCAAGAAACCTTGATTACAGCTTTGTCTCGACAGTTAATTGATATGCTCACAAAGCCTTTTAGCCTAATAAATAATGCAATGGCAGATTTGCGTGATCAAATTATTACTTTCTGAAACATTGAAGACTCTCTCTATTAGGACTTTTAGATTAGTTTTCACGACATCATGCATGTAGGCTATTAGTAGGGCGGATAACCTTAAAATTTTACCGAAATAGTTCATTTTATGATACAAGCATCAAACTTTGCATGAAGGGTCTGTATGGTGTTCTTATGAAAATAAAACTGTGAGCCACTCAAATTTTTCACTTTTCAAGATGGCCGCCACATTTTTAAAAGGGCAGCAAAACCCCCGATTTTCCACAGGTAAGAATTGGACAAGTGGATCACATGGTAGCACTTTTGATGACCAGTGGCCTAGATTTGAAGGAAAACCACTATATTTATGTCAATAGTCACTGTAAATACAATGTTGTGAAAGTTGTAAAGTGCGTATGCGCAAAATTTTACCAGAATTATTCATTTTATTAGTAATTGTGTGGTTACACTTGATATTTTACCAAATTAGTTTCTTTGATAATTAAATTATACAGATTTGCGAGTTTAACATTCTGATAGTGTAATTGATATTGTTTATAACTCACCAGGGGTTTCTTACAAAATGGCAGCATAAAAAGTTGGTTATTTATTTACTCCCATGGCGCGTGACTTGGGCTACATCAGGGAAATGAACACGAAATAGATGATGAAATGAACATGAAATGATGATGAAGTGACGTGGAACAACAGACCAACAGGGTCAACCCTTTTAGACTGTTGAATGGAAGGATGTGTAAGGTCTGGCAATCTAGCCTACTGCAGGGGATCCTACAATATTAACGAGCTAGTTGCTTACACTACCAGGGCACACTGGTGCAACTAGCTGCAGTGGAAGTCGACATGGGGTTTAGTGTCAGCTTTAATAAGTCTCCGAAATACACCTAGCCAAGAAGGACGGGGCTTTTGTCCTTTGGATGGTGTACAGATGGTACGGGAGTTAATTGGTTGACGAGTTTTCAATAGCAAGTGGAAACGTGAAGTTAAAATGATCCAAATACCAAAAAGGAACACTTTCTACACATAAGCAGATTTTTGATAAGATAAGAAGGCTTAAGGTGGTATATATAGAAATGGGCAACCCTTTTGAGGACGAGTCTTTAGATCTCTATACTATTGACACAAAAGATGTTGTTGACAGCAAGGCTGCTGAGTCACTACGACAACTGACAAAGCTTGGTAGTTTGATCAGTTCTTGCAAAAAGTTAACAATACTTAAAAGTCAGAATTTTACGAGCCAATTGCGAATGTAAGGACACCGATCCCTTCATCGTCCAGAAAATCGACAAACTACTTGTTTATTTAAATTCTCTCTTCGCCACACTGTGGTTTCCTATGTATATATATTCCGCACTACCAGAGCTACATTTTGATATATGTATCGTTTCATAACATGTTTCTGTCAACCCATAATTCATATATTTGTAAGTGTAAGAAAACACATATATTTTGGCGGGCACTTCAATCTGACTTGGCGCCAACATCATCCTACCTTTCCGTCCGCACCTTGTAATATACTTCCGTGCACATTCAAATAAAGTATCAGTTGATCTTGGTGACGCTTGTCTCTCTGTCCTTACAACTGGTGACCCTGGAGTGGAAAGTAGCATCAGCGGTTTTGGCTTTGCCATTAACGGACTTATTACGGCTGTGCTACCTTCTACATACTCCGTTACCTTAGGCACGAACCTGCCTTTGGTTCTCCCACACTTCGGTGAACGTAAGGCAGTAGGATGAGCTTAACTGACACATCAACCTCTCACCTCTTCGCCGACTCGTCGTCTGGCCACGATGCAGGAAGCAACACGCCCATCGCACCCAACGGCCTCGCCTCCACGCCCAAAGTCAAACTGCCGCCCTTTTCTCAACACAACACAGCTTCCTGGTTCCTGAGAGTGGACGTACTCTTCCGCGTCGCTAGACTCAGCAACTCCTGCGCCAAGGCTGACATCGTTCTCACCTCCATACCTGAAGAAGTATTCGACAAGATTTCCCCATGGCTCGACGCCCAGGCCGGCCAAGTTTCATACGACGACCTGAGAACGAAACTCATCGGTATCTACTCCCTCTCCGTCTCAGCAAGGGCACAGAAAGTACTGGACCTCGCCGGCAAGCCCATGGGTGACACCTCTCCTGTCGAGGCGTGGGACGAGCTAACTGGCCTGCTTATGCTCCCCGAAACAGACAGCAACGGCCGACGACGTGAGATTAGCTTATCTCACGAAATCTTTCTTCGACGCCTACCACAGGACGTACGGGCCCAATTGACAGATGCCGACACGCTCCCGATGAACGAACTCCTGTCGAAGGCTCAGAAGCTCCACGAGGCCTCCAAAGCATCTCGCCTCGGAGCATCATCGTCATCACCACCTCCGTTCTCCTCCTTCAGCAGCTGCTCTTCCATAGACTCCTCGGCAATGGCCCTCGAGGACGACGAGATCAACATTCTATCAAGAAAGAAACCACAGCAACCGACGCGACCAAACCCTAGGCCTAACCCGGCATGGTGCTTCTACCACCAACAGTTCGGCAGTGTCGCCAAGAAATGTAGAGCACCATGCAGTTTCCCTAGAAGATGTCGCCAGAAGCATCCACCTGCCACCATCGCAGCCGCAGTTAACCAAAACAAGATTGGTTTCTGTATCCGAGATACCATTTCCAACCGTAGACTCATGGTGGACACAGGCGCAATGCAGTCAACGTTCCCTCCTTCGATGTCCGACCTAGTCCGCGGTCCCGACAAAAACGCTCCCTCACTCATCGCCGCCAACGGATCTCCCATACGGTGCTATGGAATCAAGACCATCAAGATATCTATCATGGGCCGTTCGTATTCTTGGCCCTTCGCTATCGCCGACGTCAATCGCCCCCTCCTCGGTGCGGATTTCCTCGCCCACCATGGACTCCTTGTCGACGTCGCTAACAGACGTCTCATCGACACGGGAACCTGCCAGTCTCGCGCCCTAGAACACGGCCATGCAGCAATGTCCGTATCCGCCGTGACGACGCACCCCTACGCCGACCTCCTACGAGAGTTTCCCGAGGTTTTCAAGCCTGAGCTCCGACACTCGCCAGGTTCCCCGTCCAAGCATGGTATCTACCACCACATCACAACGAGAGGACCTCCCACTCACACCAAATTCCGCCGCCTTCCGCCTCAGAAACTGAAGGATGCCAAACGCGCCTTCGAGGACATGGAACGCATTGGTATCTGTAAGAAAGCATCAAGCCCCTGGGCATCACCCCTGCACATGGTTAAAAAGCCGGACGGGTCCTGGAGACTTTGCGGCGACTACAGGCGCCTCAACCTCATCACAACGCCCGATCATTACCCGCTGCCCAACATGCAGGACCTAACGAACGCGTTGCACGGCGCAAAGTTTTTTACCAAGATGGACCTCCTCAAATCTTACTTCCAGGTCCCCGTATTCCCGGAAGATATCCCGAAAACTGCCATTGTAATGCCGTTCGGATCCTACACCTTCGCTTACTCAACCTTCGGTCTACGCAACGCCGGGGCGACCTTCCAACGACTAATGGAAAGCATTCTGGGTGACATACCTTTCTGCGTCTGCTACGTCGACGACATCCTGATATTCTCGAAAACCAAGGAGGAACACCGGGGACACGTCCGCACCGTCCTGAAGCGCCTACAGGAGAACGGCCTAGTCGTACGCTTCGACAAATGCACGTTCGGTGCGGAGGGAGTGGATTTCCTTGGTCACCGCGTATCCTCGCGCGGGGTAAAACCCATGACAACCAAAGTCGACGCCATCCGGAAGTTCCTAACGCCTACGACCATCCGCCAACTTCAGGAGTTCTCGGGAATGGTCAATTACTACAGGTGCTTCATCCCCAACATCGCACAAACCCTGTCACCCCTCGACGACGTCCTGAAAGGTGAAGAAAAAAAATTTGAGTGGGGCTTGTCCCAGCAACAGGCATTCGCTCGGACGAAGGATGCCCTTGCAAATGCCACCACCCTAGCTCATTTCGACAACAACGCGCCCCTGCGACTAACGACCGACGCCAGCAACGTCGCCTGCAGGGCTGTGCTTGAGCAACTCGTCGATGGTTCTCCTCGACCGCTGGCATTCTTCAGCAAGAAATTGAAACCCGCCGAAAAAAGATACAGCACCTTCGATAGGGAACTCCTCGCCGTCTACCTCGCCGTCCGCCACTTCAGGCACATCTTGGAGGGTACCCCCTTCACGATCGCAACGGATCATCAACCCCTCGTACACGCCTTCACGAAATCGACGGACGCATGGTCATCCCGACAACAACGTCATCTCGCATCAATCGCCGAATTCGGGTGCACCATACGTTACGTCCCAGGAAAGAAAAACCCAGTCGCGGACGCCCTTTCAAGGATTGAAGTTGACGCGATCCACCTGGGAATCGACTACGCCAATCTTGCAACCGAACAACGCACTGACCGAGAAGCACAGGTTCACCTGACGGAGCCATCCGCGCTCAAAATAAGTGCGATTCCCCTCCGACCAGCAGGAGTAACTATTCTTTGCGACACCAGCACGGGCCGCCCTCGTCCCTGGGTACCAGCCTCCTGCAGAAGGAAAATATTCGATATCACCCATGGACTTTCGCACCCCTCAGGACGCACCACCGCTCGCCTTCTGTCTGAAAAGTTTGTCTGGCCAGGGATAAAAAAGGACGCCCGGGAATGGGCGAAGTCGTGTATCAACTGCCAGTCAAGCAAGGTCAGCCATCACACCGAATCGGGGGTGGGCGATTTTCCCCAGCCAAAAAGACGTTTCGGCCATATACACATCGATGTCGTGGGACCACTGCCCCCTTCTGGATCTGCTCGCTACCTACTCACGATCATCGATCGCTCCACGAGGTGGTTGGAGGCATCGCCGATGACCGAAGCTACGACTCAAGCATGTGCCGAAGCCCTCCTGTCAAGCTGGGTGAGCAGGTTTGGCGTTCCTGACGACATCACGACTAACAGAGGCCCCGCTTTCCTCTCAGAAATATGGCTCGCTTTGGCGAATCTGATGGGGACAACGCTCCACAGCACCACGGCATACAACCCCGCGGCAAACGGCATGGGCGAAAGAACTCACCGCGCCCTCAAGGCGTCCCTGATGGCGAGCTGCACCGACGGGGACTGGAAATCTCGACTTCCTTGGGTACTCCTCGGCCTTCGCACCGCTCTTCGCGCAGACGGCGAACCTTCGCCCGCCGAAAAAGTTTACGGGGAAGCGCTCGCAGTGCCTGGCGAATTCTTTCCCTCATCAACCGACGACACGCAGCTTGATCACCTAAGGGACATCGCCAGGAAGTTCAGGCCGTGTCTCAAAACTTACCAAGACAGAACCAAGCACTTCAAGCCAAAAAGCCTGGATGACTGCAGGTACGTTTTCGTCCGTGTCGACGCTCATCGACAACCACTGACTAGGCCTTATCGAGGTCCCTACCGGGTAATTAAAAAGACAACGAAAGCCTTCCTTCTCGACGTCCATGGTCAAGAGGACTGGGTCTCAATAGACCGAGTGAAACCAGCGTTTCTCGAAGGAAGCGACACCGCCTCCGCTGGACCTGGCAGACCCAGAGTTCCGCCTCAAAACAAGCCGCCCGACGAAAGAAAAATCATCAAACGATGACAAGAGGAAGAGATCCTTACACCGACCACCAGCGTGCCCCTCCGTTCAAGAACAAGAGGAACCCTCCGACGCCCGAAGAGATACGAAGATTAATCATCAGCCCTCTACGCCGCCCGATGTCTTGGAGGGGAGTACTTGTAAGGACACTGATCCCTTCGTCGTCCAGAAAATCGACAAACTACTTGTTTATTTAAATTCTCTCTTCACCAGACTGTGGTTTCCTATGTATATATATTCCGCACTACCAGAGCTACATTTTGATATATGTATCGTTTCATAACATGTTTCTGTCAACCCATAATTCATATATTTGTAAGTGTAAGAAAACACATATATTTTGGCGGGCACTTCAATCTGACTTGGCGCCAACGTCATCCTACCTTTCCGTCCGCACCTTGTAATATACTTCCGTGCACATTCAAATAAAGTATCAGTTGATCTTGGTGACGCTTGTCTCTCTGTCCTTACAACTGGTGACCCCGGAGTGGAAAGTAGCATCAGCGGTTTTGGCTTTGCCATTAACGGACTTATTACGGCTGTGCTACCTTCTACATACTCCGTTACCTTAGGCACGAACCTGCCTTTGGTTCTCCCACACTTCGGTGAACGTAAGGCAGTAGGATGAGCTTAACTGACACATCAACTTCTCACCTCTTCGCCGACTCGTCGTCTGGCCACGATGCAGGAAGCAACACGCCCATCGCACCCAACGGCCTCGCCTCCACGCCCAAAGTCAAACTGCCGCCCTTTTCTCAACACAACACAGCTTCTTGGTTCCTGAGAGTGGACGTACTCTTCCGCGTCGCTAGACTCAGCAACTCCTGCGCCAAGGCTGACATCGTTCTCACCTCCATACCTGAAGAAGTATTCGACAAGATTTCCCCATGGTTCGACGCCCAGGCCGGCCAAGTTTCATACGACGACCTGAGAACGAAACTCATCGGTATCTACTCCCTCTCCGTCTCAGCAAGGGCACAGAAAGTACTGGACCTCGCCGGCAAGCCCATGGGTGACACCTCTCCTGTCGAGGCGTGGGACGAGCTAACTGGCCTGCTTATGCTCCCCGAAACAGACAGCAACGGCCGACGACGTGAGATTAGCTTATCTCACGAAATCTTTCTTCGACGCCTACCACAGGACGTACGGGCCCAATTGACAGATGCCGACACGCTCCCGATGAACGAACTCCTGTCGAAGGCTCAGAAGCTCCACGAGGCCTCCAAAGCATCTCGCCTCGGAGCATCATCGTCATCACCACCTCCGTTCTCCTCCTTCAGCAGCTGCTCTTCAATAGACTCCTCGGCAATGGCCCTCGAGGAGGACGAGATCAACATTCTATCAAGAAAGAAACCACAGCAACCGACGCGACCAAACCCTAGGCCTAACCCGGCATGGTGCTTCTACCACCAACAGTTCGGCAGTGTCGCCAAGAAATGTAGAGCACCATGCAGTTTCCCTAGAAGATGTCGCCAGAAGCATCCACCTGCCACCATCGCAGCCGCAGTTAACCAAAACAAGATTGGTTTCTGTATCCGAGATACCATTTCCAACCGTAGACTCATGGTGGACATAGGCGCAATGCAGTCAACGTTCCCTCCTTCGATGTCCGACCTAGTCCGCGGTCCCGACAAAAACGCTCCCTCACTCATCGCCGCCAACGGATCTCCCATACGGTGCTATGGAATCAAGACCATCAAGATATCTATTATGGGCCGTTCGTATTCTTGGCCCTTCGCTATCGCCGAAGTCAATCGCCCCCTCCTCGGTGCGGATTTCCTCGCCCACCATGGACTCCTTGTCGACGTCGCTAACAAACGTCTCATCGACACTGGAACCTGCCAGTCTCGCGCCCTAAAACACGGCCATGCAGCAATGTCCGTATCCGCCGTGACGACGCACCCCTACGCCGACCTCCTACGAGAGTTTCCCGAGGTTTTCAAGCCTGAGCTCCGACACTTGCCAGGTTCCCCGTCCAAGCATGGTATCTACCACCACATCACAACGAGAGGACCTCCCACTCACACCAAATTCCGCCGCCTTCCGCCTCAGAAACTGAAGGATGTCAAACGCGCCTTCGAGGACATGGAACGCATTGGTATCTGTAAGAAAGCATCAAGCCCCTGGGCATCACCCCTGCACATGGTTAAAAAGCCGGACGGGTCCTGGAGACTTTGCGGCGACTACAGGCGCCTCAACCTCATCACAACGCCCGATCATTACCCGCTGCCCAACATGCAGGACCTAACGAACGCGTTGCACGGCGCAAAGTTTTTTACCAAGATGGACCTCCTCAAATCTTACTTCCAGGTCCCCGTATTCCCGGAAGATATCCCGAAAACTGCCATTGTAATGCCGTTCGGATCCTACACCTTCGCTTACTCAACCTTCGGTCTACGCAACGCCGGGGCGACCTTCCAACGACTAATGGAAAGCATTCTGGGTGACATACCTTTCTGCGTCTGCTACGTCGACGACATCCTGATATTCTCGAAAACCAAGGAGGAACACCGGGGACACGTCCGCACCGTCCTGAAGCGCCTACAGGAGAACGGCCTAGTCGTACGCTTCGACAAATGCACGTTCGGTGCGGAGGGAGTGGATTTCCTCGGTCACCGCGTATCCTCGCGCGGGGTAAAACCCATGACAACCAAAGTCGACGCCATCCGGAAGTTCCTAACGCCTACGACCATCCGCCAACTTCAGGAGTTCTCGGGAATGGTCAATTACTACAGGTGCTTCATCCCCAACATCGCACAAACCCTGTCACCCCTCGACGACGTCCTGAAAGGTAAAGAAAAAAAATTCGAGTGGGGCTTGTCCCAGCAACAGGCATTCGCTCGGACGAAGGATGCCCTTGCAAATGCCACCACCCTAGCTCATTTCGACAACAACGCGCCCCTGCGACTAACGACCGACGCCAGCAACGTCGCCTGCAGGGCTGTGCTTGAGCAACTCGTCGATGGTTCTCCTCGACCGCTGGCATTCTTCAGCAAGAAATTGAAACCCGCCGAAACAAGATACAGCACCTTCGATAGGGAACTCCTCGCCGTCTACCTCGCCGTCCGCCACTTCAGGCACATCTTGGAGGGTACCCCCTTCACGATCGCAACGGATCATCAACCCCTCGTACACGCCTTCACGAAATCGACGGACGCATGGTCATCCCGACAACAACGTCATCTCGCATCAATCGCCGAATTCGGGTGCACCATACGTTACGTCCCAGGAAAGAAAAACCCAGTCGCGGACGCCCTTTCAAGGATTGAAGTTGACGCGATCCACCTGGGAATCGACTACGCCAATCTTGCAACCGAACAACGCACTGACCGAGAAGCACAGGTTCACCTGACGGAGCCATCCGCGCTCAAAATAAGTGCGATTCCCCTCCGACCAGCAGGAGTAACTATTCTTTGCGACACCAGCACGGGCCGCCCTCGTCCCTGGGTACCAGCCTCCTGCAGAAGGAAAATATTCGATATCACCCATGGACTTTCGCACCCCTCAGGACGCACCACCGCTCGCCTTCTGTCTGAAAAGTTTGTCTGGCCTGGGATAAAAAAGGACGCCCGGGAATGGGCGAAGTCGTGTATCAACTGCCAGTCAAGCAAGGTCAGCCATCACACCGAATCGGGGGTGGGCGATTTTCCCCAGCCAAAAAGACGTTTCGGCCATATACACATCGATGTCGTGGGACCACTGCCCCCTTCTGGATCTGCTCGCTACCTACTCACGATCATCGATCGCTCCACGAGGTGGTTGGAGGCATCGCCGATGACCGAAGCTACGACTCAAGCATGTGCCGAAGCCCTCCTGTCAAGCTGGGTGAGCAGGTTTGGCGTTCCTGACGACATCACGACTGACAGAGGCCCCGCTTTCCTCTCAGAAATATGGCTCGCTTTGGCGAATCTGATGGGGACAACGCTCCACAGCACCACGGCATACAACCCCGCGGCAAACGGCATGGGCGAAAGAACTCACCGCGCCCTCAAGGCGTCCCTGATGGCGAGCTGCACCGACGGGGACTGGAAATCTCGACTTCCTTGGGTACTCCTCGGCCTTCGCACCGCTCTTCGCGCAGACGGCGAACCTTCGCCCGCCGAAAAAGTTTACGGGGAAGCGCTCGCAGTGCCTGGCGAATTCTTTCCCTCATCAACCGACGACACGCAGCTTGATCACCTAAGGGACATCGCCAGGAAGTTCAGGCCGTGTCTCAAAACTTACCAAGACAGAACCAAGCACTTCAAGCCAAAAAGCCTGGATGACTGCAGGTAAGTTTTCGTCCGTGTCGACGCTCATCGACAACCACTGACTAGGCCTTATCGAGGTCCCTACCGGGTAATTAAAAAGACAACGAAAGCCTTCCTTCTCGACGTCCATGGTCAAGAGGACTGGGTCTCAATAGACCGAGTGAAACCAGCGTTTCTCGAAGGAAGCGACACCGCCTCCGCTGGACCTGGCAGACCCAGAGTTCCGCCTCAAAACAAGCCGCCCGACGAAAGAAAAATCATCAAACGACGACAAGAGGAAGAGATCCTTACACCGACCACCAGCGTGCCCCTCCGTTCAAGAACAAGAGGAACCCTCCGACGCCCGAAGAGATACGAAGATTAATCATCAGCCCTCTACGCCGCCCGATGTCTTGGAGGGGAGTACTTGTAAGGACACTGATCCCTTCGTCGTCCAGAAAATCGACAAACTACTTGTTTATTTAAATTCTCTCTTCACCAGACTGTGGTTTCCTATGTATATATATTCCGCACTACCAGAGCTACATTTTGATATATGTATCGTTTCATAACATGTTTCTGTCAACCCATAATTCATATATTTGTAAGTGTAAGAAAACACATATATTTTGGCGGGCACTTCAATCTGACTTGGCGCCAACGTCATCCTACCTTTCCGTCCGCACCTTGTAATATACTTCCGTGCTCATTCAAATAAAGTATCAGTTGATCTTGGTGACGCTTGTCTCTCTGTCCTTACAACTGGTGACCCCGGAGTGGAAAGTAGCATCAGCGGTTTTGGCTTTGCCATTAACGGACTTATTACGGCTGTGCTACCTTCTACATACTCCGTTACCTTAGGCACGAACCTGCCTTTGGTTCTCCCACACTTCGGTGAACGTAAGGCAGTAGGATGAGCTTAACTGACACATCAACTTCTCACCTCTTCGCCGACTCGTCGTCTGGCCACGATGCAGGAAGCAACACGCCCATCGCACCCAACGGCCTCGCCTCCACGCCCAAAGTCAAACTGCCGCCCTTTTCTCAACACAACACAGCTTCCTGGTTCCTGAGAGTGGACGTACTCTTCCGCGTCGCTAGACTCAGCAACTCCTGCGCCAAGGCTGACATCGTTCTCACCTCCATACCTGAAGAAGTATTCGACAAGATTTCCCCATGGCTCGACGCCCAGGCCGGCCAAGTTTCATACGACGACCTGAGAACGAAACTCATCGGTATCTACTCCCTCTCCGTCTCAGCAAGGGCACAGAAAGTACTGGACCTCGCCGGCAAGCCCATGGGTGACACCTCTCCTGTCGAGGCGTGGGACGAGCTAACTGGCCTGCTTATGCTCCCCGAAACAGACAGCAACGGCCGACGACGTGAGATTAGCTTATCTCACGAAATCTTTCTTCGACGCCTACCACAGGACGTACGGGCCCAATTGACAGATGCCGACACGCTCCCGATGAACGAACTCCTGTCGAAGGCTCAGAAGCTCCACGAGGCCTCCAAAGCATCTCGCCTCGGAGCATCATCGTCATCACCACCTCCGTTCTCCTCCTTCAGCAGCTGCTCTTCCATAGACTCCTCGGCAATGGCCCTCGAGGACGACGAGATCAACATTCTATCAAGAAAGAAACCACAGCAACCGACGCGACCAAACCCTAGGCCTAACCCGGCATGGTGCTTCTACCACCAACAGTTCGGCAGTGACGCCAAGAAATGTAGAGCACCATGCAGTTTCCCTAGAAGATGTCGCCAGAAGCATCCACCTGCCACCATCGCAGCCGCAGTTAACCAAAACAAGATTGGTTTCTGTATCCGAGATACCATTTCCAACCGTAGACTCATGGTGGACACAGGCGCAATGCAGTCAACGTTCCCTCCTTCGATGTCCGACCTAGTCCGCGGTCCCGACAAAAACGCTCCCTCACTCATCGCCGCCAACGGATCTCCCATACGGTGCTATGGAATCAAGACCATCAAGATATCTATCATGGGCCGTTCGTATTCTTGGCCCTTCGCTATCGCCGACGTCAATCGCCCCCTCCTCGGTGCGGATTTCCTCGCCCACCATGGACTCCTTGTCGACGTCGCTAACAGACGTCTCATCGACACGGGAACCTGCCAGTCTCGCGCCCTAGAACACGGCCATGCAGCAATGTCCGTATCCGCCGTGACGACGCACCCCTACGCCGACCTCCTACGAGAGTTTCCCGAGGTTTTCAAGCCTGAGCTCCGACACTCGCCAGGTTCCCCGTCCAAGCATGGTATCTACCACCACATCACAACGAGAGGACCTCCCACTCACACCAAATTCCGCCGCCTTCCGCCTCAGAAACTGAAGGATGCCAAACGCGCCTTCGAGGACATGGAACGCATTGGTATCTGTAAGAAAGCATCAAGCCCCTGGGCATCACCCCTGCACATGGTTAAAAAGCCGGACGGGTCCTGGAGACTTTGCGGCGACTACAGGCGCCTCAACCTCATCACAACGCCCGATCATTACCCGCTGCCCAACATGCAGGACCTAACGAACGCGTTGCACGGCGCAAAGTTTTTTACCAAGATGGACCTCCTCAAATCTTACTTCCAGGTCCCCGTATTCCCGGAAGATATCCCGAAAACTGCCATTGTAATGCCGTTCGGATCCTACACCTTCGCTTACTCAACCTTCGGTCTACGCAACGCCGGGGCGACCTTCCAACGACTAATGGAAAGCATTCTGGGTGACATACCTTTCTGCGTCTGCTACGTCGACGACATCCTGATATTCTCGAAAACCAAGGAGGAACACCGGGGACACGTCCGCACCGTCCTGAAGCGCCTACAGGAGAACGGCCTAGTCGTACGCTTCGACAAATGCACGTTCGGTGCGGAGGGAGTGGATTTCCTTGGTCACCGCGTATCCTCGCGCGGGGTAAAACCCATGACAACCAAAGTCGACGCCATCCGGAAGTTCCTAACGCCTACGACCATCCGCCAACTTCAGGAGTTCTCGGGAATGGTCAATTACTACAGGTGCTTCATCCCCAACATCGCACAAACCCTGTCACCCCTCGACGACGTCCTGAAAGGTAAAGAAAAAAAATTCGAGTGGGGCTTGTCCCAGCAACAGGCATTCGCTCGGACGAAGGATGCCCTTGCAAATGCCACCACCCTAGCTCATTTCGACAACAACGCGCCCCTGCGACTAACGACCGACGCCAGCAACGTCGCCTGCAGGGCTGTGCTTGAGCAACTCGTCGATGGTTCTCCTCGACCGCTGGCATTCTTCAGCAAGAAATTGAAACCCGCCGAAACAAGATACAGCACCTTCGATAGGGAACTCCTCGCCGTCTACCTCGCCGTCCGCCACTTCAGGCACATCTTGGAGGGTACCCCCTTCACGATCGCAACGGATCATCAACCCCTCGTACACGCCTTCACGAAATCGACGGACGCATGGTCATCCCGACAACAACGTCATCTCGCATCAATCGCCGAATTCGGGTGCACCATACGTTACGTCCCAGGAAAGAAAAACCCAGTCGCGGACGCCCTTTCAAGGATTGAAGTTGACGCGATCCACCTGGGAATCGACTACGCCAATCTTGCAACCGAACAACGCACTGACCGAGAAGCACAGGTTCACCTGACGGAGCCATCCGCGCTCAAAATAAGTGCGATTCCCCTCCGACCAGCAGGAGTAACTATTCTTTGCGACACCAGCACGGGCCGCCCTCGTCCCTGGGTACCAGCCTCCTGCAGAAGGAAAATATTCGATATCACCCATGGACTTTCGCACCCCTCAGGACGCACCACCGCTCGCCTTCTGTCTGAAAAGTTTGTCTGGCCTGGGATAAAAAAGGACGCCCGGGAATGGGCGAAGTCGTGTATCAACTGCCAGTCAAGCAAGGTCAGCCATCACACCGAATCGGGGGTGGGCGATTTTCCCCAGCCAAAAAGACGTTTCGGCCATATACACATCGATGTCGTGGGACCACTGCCCCCTTCTGGATCTGCTCGCTACCTACTCACGATCATCGATCGCTCCACGAGGTGGTTGGAGGCATCGCCGATGACCGAAGCTACGACTCAAGCATGTGCCGAAGCCCTCCTGTCAAGCTGGGTGAGCAGGTTTGGCGTTCCTGACGACATCACGACTGACAGAGGCCCCGCTTTCCTCTCAGAAATATGGCTCGCTTTGGCGAATCTGATGGGGACAACGCTCCACAGCACCACGGCATACAACCCCGCGGCAAACGGCATGGGCGAAAGAACTCACCGCGCCCTCAAGGCGTCCCTGATGGCGAGCTGCACCGACGGGGACTGGAAATCTCGACTTCCTTGGGTACTCCTCGGCCTTCGCACCGCTCTTCGCGCAGACGGCGAACCTTCGCCCGCCGAAAAAGTTTACGGGGAAGCGCTCGCAGTGCCTGGCGAATTCTTTCCCTCATCAACCGACGACACGCAGCTTGATCACCTAAGGGACATCGCCAGGAAGTTCAGGCCGTGTCTCAAAACTTACCAAGACAGAACCAAGCACTTCAAGCCAAAAAGCCTGGATGACTGCAGGTACGTTTTCGTCCGTGTCGACGCTCATCGACAACCACTGACTAGGCCTTATCGAGGTCCCTACCGGGTAATTAAAAAGACAACGAAAGCCTTCCTTCTCGACGTCCATGGTCAAGAGGACTGGGTCTCAATAGACCGAGTGAAACCAGCGTTTCTCGAAGGAAGCGACACCGCCTCCGCTGGACCTGGCAGACCCAGAGTTCCGCCTCAAAACAAGCCGCCCGACGAAAGAAAAATCATCAAACGACGACAAGAGGAAGAGATCCTTACACCGACCACCAGCGTGCCCCTCCGTTCAAGAACAAGAGGAACCCTCCGACGCCCGAAGAGATACGAAGATTAATCATCAGCCCTCTACGCCGCCCGATGTCTTGGAGGGGAGTACTTGTAAGGACACTGATCCCTTCGTCGTCCAGAAAATCGACAAACTACTTGTTTATTTAAATTCTCTCTTCACCACACTGTGGTTTCCTATGTATATATATTCCGCTCTACCAGAGCTACATTTTGATATATGTATCGTTTCATAACATGTTTCTGTCAACCCATAATTCATATATTTGTAAGTGTAAGAAAACACATATATTTTGGCGGGCACTTCAATCTGACTTGGTGCCAACGTCATCCTACCTTTCCGTCCGCACCTTGTAATATACTTCCGTGCACATTCAAATAAAGTATCAGTTGATCTTGGTGACGCTTGTCTCACTGTCCTTACACGAAAAACCAATTTCCGCAATTTAGTTCAAAGTCAAAATCAGACTCGATTGCATCAATGTCAAAGTTTGCAAGCTTAAAAGATGACTGCAATCTGTTTTCAAGATCTTTCATCTCTTGCCAAAAGACTTTTTTCGTCACCAGAATCAAACCTATCCACCATCAATATCACATAAGGGGAGTTTAAACTCTGGAACAAAGTCACAATTGATGCCAGTGCTGGAAAGTGATATAAAGGTCCCTTCAACCGCATCACAGACAGATACTTTCATTATAGATGGTGCTGCGTTGGTCAGCTCGAAACAGCCAGGAGCATGTAAAACCTTTGATGCATATGCCGACAATGTTATTTTGCTGTACGTCCAGCACTGTGTGAGGAATCACCGACGAATAGACATGGTGTTTGATGTTTATTATAACAATAGCTTGAAAGGTGAAACTAGACAAAAACACGGAACAGGCGGAAGAAGAAAAGTTACCGCTAACAGTAGACCATCTAAATCATGGAACATATTTTTGAGATGTGATGAAAACAAAACGGAACTGTTTGTTTTCCCTGCCGACAAAATTTCTGTGATGAACAATCAAACAGACATTATTTTTACTCGAGATGAGAATGTTATCTCAAACAACAAAACAGATGTTTCCCAGATTTCACCTTGTAACCACGAAGAGGCCAACACTCGAATGTTTGTCCGTGCAAAAGAAGCAGCCGTCAATGGCAGTCAGAGTGTCAAGATAGTAAGTTCTGATACAGATGTAGTCATTGGTGTTTCATTGTTTGCAGACTTGAATATAGAAAATCTATGGATTGCTTTTGGGAAAGGGAAGGATTTGAGATGGATCCCTTTACAGAATATATCTAGATCACTAGGGCCAAAAACAACAGGATTGCCATTTTTTCACGCCTTCTCTAGTTGTGATAAAGTGTCTGCATTTGCTGGAAAGGTAAGAAGTCGTGCTGGCAGGCATGGAGTGTCTATCCTGAGGCAACAGCGGTTTTTACGTGACTTAGTTCACCTAAAAATAACTCATCTTCTGACATGAGAGTCATTGAAGAATTTGTTTTGGTGATGTACGACCGCTCTAATGCCACAAAAAAAGTCAATGAAGCCAGTTTTGAATTGTTTGCACGAAAACAAAAGCCTTATAATGCCATCCCACCCTGTAGGGCAGCTTTAGTAGAGCATGTGAAGCGAGCTATACTGGAAGTTGGGGTTGGTAAAAAGACGACAATGTTTGGACGCCATACTGGACCAGCTTGCAGCCAATAGCAGCGTCATGTCAACAGCCCTTAAAATGTGAATGTAAAGGGATTTGTACTGGCAATTGTAAGTGCTATAGGTCAGGATTGCAATGCACAGCATTATGCACCTAAACATGCGAAGATACATGAATCAATATGACTTTGTTAGTCTAATTTTGCGCATGTGCTTTGCAGAGTTTTCACAAAATTGTATTTACAGTGAATACTGACTTAAATATAGATGTTTTACCGGAAATCTAGGCCACTGGTCACCAAAATTACTTCATATGGTCAATTTGTCAAATTCTGGAATGAAATTTTTCCCCATTTTAAAAAATATAGCGGCCATCTTGAAAAGTGAAAGAAATGAGGGGCTCACAGTTTTATTTCTTTAAGAACATCACAAGGAAGCTTTGTGCAAAGTTTTTTGCTGGTATAAAATGAACTATTTTGTCAGGTATCCGCTCCACTATACGCAATGGTCTGTGTATGGCTTCAGTGATGGAAAACGATGGTAATTTACATTATTATTATTATATTATTATTATTATTATTATTATTATTATTGTTATTATTATTATTATGATTATTAATTGTTAAGCTACAACACTAGTTAGAAAAGCAAGATGCTATAAGCCCAGGGCTCCAACAGGGAAAAATAGCCCAGCGAGGACAGGAAATAAGAAAATAAATAAACGATATAAGAAGTAAAGAACAATTAAAATAAAATATTCTAAAAACAATAACAGCATTAAAACAGGTATTTCATATATAAACTATAAAAAGACTGTATGACAGCCTGTTCAACATAAGAACATTTAGTGCAAGTTTGAACTTTTGAAGGTTTTTGAGGTTTTAGCTATTTTCAAGTTTATTAGAATAACCAAATACTGTGGTGATACTTGACCTTGTCACTGGTGGAATCAATGATTGAATGAACAAATATGTTATATGTCAACGGATAATGAGACATCGGAACATGATTTTTTTTTTTACTTTATTACAAAAACGTTCGTGAATACACATCTATACAGCCGATACTCTCAGGTGAGTACCTTGTGTACTGATCGCTCGAATGGTACTGCAATCTTGCTCCCTCAACATGCTGAATTGTTAGGTTTTGTGGAATTCTCCACTGTGATGGAAATATACTGTCAAGTACGTCACATTATGATTCTAGGTACACACCACGTAAAACAGAGTTCAGTGATATGGCCCTCCTATTTATGAAACTCATAGTACTCTTAAAAGGTTCACTCAACTCACTATTTAAAACATATATTTTGCATACAAGGATTAGGACAGATTTATGG
>NC_090744.1:3647992-3655492 GCF_036898095.1 Palaemon carinicauda | reverse complement strand
GCAAGTTACAATAGTGACACTTTTGAGTATATTGTGAATATACAGTATATCAAATGTACGAGGGCATCACGAACTTCTGTTTATGTACGCTAGCATCACGAACTTCTGTTTATGTGCGCTGGCATCACGAACTTCGGTTTATGTACGCTGGCATCACGAACTTCTGTTTATGTACGCTGGTATCACGAATTCTGTTTGGTTGACAATGTTGACGTGTCAGTTCCAAGTCGTTTAGTGAGGAAACCGAGCTATTTTCTTTTTATAACCCCTTCCCCCTCCTCAACATATTTTGCTAATTATTGCTTTCCCAGAATTTGAATAACCACCTAATTACTGTGCAAGAAGATGAGAACTGCAGGATTGCATTATTTTGGAGTAAATGGAGAGTGGTGTTGTAAACAATTACCACATTTTGTTACATAATGTTTGACCTTTCATGGATGGAAGGTCAAATAGGAATCTAGTCTTGTCCATAGCTTTTGTACTATATTGTCTTCTTTCTTTCTTTGTCTTTATCTTTTCCCACTTTTATGTGGGGTCGATGTTTCTGGCCAGCGTTCTCCTTGTACATCTGTCCCACACTTCATCACCGGTTAATCCCTTTGATCGAAGGTCATCCTTGATACAGTCCATCGACCTTCGCATTGGTCTCCCTCTCCTTCTCCTTCCCTGTGCTATATTGTATCAAAGTTGGATGAACAAAGTCTGCTTAACGTTGCCCATAGAGAGACTTCTCACATGACATGCACAATCTGTTGATGAGGCAAATATACCGTACAGTTGAGTTCCAAATTGCAAATAATGTTTTCTGTTCTGTTTTTTCTTTCGTCTTAGCAGTTTCCAGAGACAAAAATGCTAGTTACAAAGCTCCCAGAAAGTTGCAATGATTCATTATTTATCTATTTTCGTACATCCTGTGATGTATCAAGACGCTTCGCATGTCTTGGTAGGGAAGCGAACCATTTGTATCTTCTTTCGCGTGACAAAGACACTGAATAATAATTGGAATTTTTTTTTATATGGATAAGATATTTCGATTTGCCGAACTAAATTGTTTGCTCCGTTCTGTCATTTTATCATTAATTATCATCAGGCTAGATAAGTATTTAAAACATTTTTTTTTTCATTTCCATATATGCAAAAATTATAAGTAGCCTACATCCGAGAAAGGATGGTGTCTTTTGCCATTTGTAAAGTGGCATAGGAGGAAGCTTTTACTCGTTAATGGATCTTATACATTTGCTATTGATCAAATGCACTAACACTCCTCTTAGGGTCTCCAGTCCAGAAGCCTGTTAGGTTATTCTAGTACAGATCCAATTTGAAGAGCATTTGTTCATGAAGTTCAGTCTGAGGAAGAAGGTTCCTCACATATTTGCCATTGTGTGACCATCAAATTATTGGGCTTCGATTGCTAGTACATTTAGATAACCTCTTTCTGCATTGTTTGTTCTGTTCTGGACATGAAAACCCGAATTTTATCAATCCTGTTCTTCAAAGTCTCTCTGGATATGGTCCTTTTTCAAGAGTCTAAAGCACACCAGGGCACTCTGTGGAGATCTGTTCTAATATCACAGACTCGACTGACAGACGGTGCTCGCCAGAGTGGAAGTCAAGTTTGTTCACCTTTGCTTTCATCAAGTTCTTTGATCAACCTGTTCTGCTCTCGGGGCTGTCAAACTCTGGACTGGTGCAACCTATGGTGCTATTCTTCGGTGACAGCCTCTTGTCTTTTCTATTATATGTATGTGGTTGCTGAATACAAGGAACTCAACACAGCAGATGCTCTACTTTGTTACACTAGTAATGCAAGGGACTATGCTGCTGGCTCAACTATCACAGGTTCAACAGACTATGGCGTTAAATATAAGGAGCACCTTGTTGATGGAATTCACAATCATGGAAACTTTAGTGACTGTTCTGCTACAGGCAAATTTTGGGATGATTGGTATCTGATTGACCTGGGCAGTATGCGTCCCATTCGTGAGATTAAGTTCTTGGTAGAAAACTACCAGACAACTGTTGAGCTTAAAGACTATGAGTTTCGCATTGGAGATCACTCTGTGACGGGAGGTAACTTCTCATCTTACAGACAATTTGCCTTTTACCCCGAACCTTTGGAGCCTGACAAATCCATTGTTTTGACCCGGGATCCACCTATAATTGGCCGTTATGTGTCGATACAGAGATGGAGTGATAGAAGCTTCTGTAACCCGGGTGGGGGCACCCGCAGTGCAAGATGCCACATCAACATCTGCCATCAGGAAATACGTCAGTGATGTCAATAAGTAAAATATCTGGAAGTTTGAAGATTTTTCATGTTATGTTATCTAGTATGAGTGAAAGTAAAGTGTAATAATTTTCCTTGAGTAAATTTTTTTATAATTTAGAAATTTTTAGTATTTATCCAACAGACCAATGGATTGGATGGGTTACATCGCCAGTGATCGATATCAGTTGTTTATGAATAAGTAGCAGTCAACCCTGATCAGCACCTTATAGATTTTCAGTTTTTGTTACTCATATTCTATGTAAATTTTTGTAGTTTTGTTAACAACAGGACTCAATTGGCAATAGACACTCCAAGGCTTAAATGGTTTGCACACGTAATGGAAAAGACCATCCGTTGGGAATCCATAGGTCTACTAACTGGAAATTTGAACCACCTTACAGTAGAGAAAGAATATCAACTTAAAACACTGAATGGCTTAATTAGATTAGTTGTTTGTGACTGTTGCTTGTATTATTAGATGAAAACGTTACTTGAGAATGTATAGGATGTAAAATTCAACTATATTCTTGATGTAAAATATGTTTGTAAATTCTTACTATCGTTTTGCTTCTATGAAAGCCAAAAATTTCACAAAATGTGTTTCTTTTTGAACTGTCCATCATATCCTTTTTCGTGTTGATATATAGAGGATATATATAATATATACAATATCATTACACATTCAAATAGTGTATATGGAGAGCTGTTGAAATGCTTAGTATAGAGACACGAGAGGTTCTTGTGAGGAAAGTGAATCTATTTTTTTAGAATCTAATTATGAATGCCTCTTACGAGAATCATCGATGGAATAATTAGAGAAATTGTTAAGTGAACAACAGATGTTGCTACTGGTGTGGAAGTGGCAGTCACTGTGTTAGAAAGAAGTAACAATATATGGGCGTGATATTCTTGGAATGGGCTTTGGTGGCCGGGGCTGGTAAGCAAAAGCCAGAAAGCTAAAGTTATATATAGTGATCTTCTATTAACACGCTTTTTCCCATTTGTATGGGGTTAGCACGGCTGCCTTCCTAGAAGGACTCTGCTTTGGCTGATGATGATGGCAAAAGAATTGAAGGCTTAAGCCATGTATAGGGATTGGGAGTCAGGGGTGTTAATGTTGTTAGTATGGAGAAGAAGGTTGTTGAAGAATTGGGGAAGTAGTAGAGTCCTAGTGTGTGTGGAACTGAAAACCAGGATATAGTTTGAATGTTTCAAGGATCTAGGGAAACACTTCTTAGTGGTACAGAAGTGGTAATGTTTGACTGAACTGGAATGAGGACAAGGAGATTAAACCTGTTTTGATTAGTAATGATTTACAGTATATGTGGATTAGTTATTGAGACATGATAATTCTGCTGCAAATCTCGTGGTCTTTCAAGCTGAGAAACATTATGAATGGTCAGCACAGGGACGATTAACCACCAACAATGAATATCAGACATTTTTGGTGTATTAGCCCTTGACCATGAATGAGTATGACACGAAGCCAGTAACTCCTTTTTAGAAATCACCACATAAAGATTGTTTACAGAACTTAGAGGTGATTTGAGTTGCCATGGATAACAATAAGTGCTAAGCCAACTGTGTGAGTGAGCATGGTGAGGTGATCTGGTCATGAGGAGAGAATGAGCGAAGAATGACTGTTTGTAATTGTACTTAGGACTCAAATGGTATAGTTGAAGGTTGTCAGAAGATCTAGAACAGCAAGTCGTGATCCAAGGGATGATGGATTGTAGGCTACCAATGCATTTCAGAGAAAGGGTTGTTGTGGCCGATATGGTAACGTTCCTGACTAGTGGTCGTCAGACTGGGGTTCAAGTCCCACTCAGACTGGTTAGTTTCTTTGGTCGCTTCAACCTCACCATCCTTGTGAAGTAAAGATGGTAGCGGGTGTTCGGGGAAGCATATAGGTCTATCTGTTGAGTCATCAGCAGCCACTGCTTGGCCCTCCTTGGTCTTAGCTTGGGTGGAGAGAGGCTTGGGCGCTGTTCATGTATGGTCAGTCTCTAGGGTGTTATCCTGCTCGATAGGGCAATGTCACTGCCCCCTGCCTCTGCCATTTATGAGTGGCCTTTAAACCTTTAAATGTTTGAAGCACAGCCGACTGTTGTGTTAGGTGCAGATATTCAGGCTCAATCACACTAGATTCTATTTTTCCTTTCCTCACTGGGCTATTTTTCCATGTTGGTGCCCTTGGGCTTATAGCTTATCGCTTTCCCACTAGGGTTCTTGCTTAGCTAGTAATAATAACAATAATGGTAATACTAATAAAGATGATATGAGTTCATGAATGGTTTATTAACATGGATTGTAAAGTGATGACATTGTTCATTTTAATTATGGTTTATTGTTATGACTTATAGATCATATTTATTTATCATTATCATATTGTTGTCTTTGAAGTTTTTGCTGTCATTGTTAATTCTTCTGTTATTCATTTGTCATTAATATTTTCTTGTCTTTAGACACGTTTGTTACTTATGTTATTTATCGTCTCTGAAATTCTTTATTTCGTCCATTACTTGTTTATCAAAGTTGGTTATTTTTACCATTTATACATAATTATTCCTTATTAAGTAATATTCATTACTTTTACAGATAATATTGTTTATCCTTTATATCTAAGTTTTAATTGTTATTAATTATTGTTTATATAATAAGTATATTTGATATCAATCCTTATCTTTACTACGATTTAATGAAGAAGCATTTATCAGTAATTGTATCAAATACTTTGATATTCATCATATAATAAATAAAAATTAAAGATATTACTAGAGTTATTTTTTAACATATGAAATGATCTAAAAGCAACTTTGCTGGTGCCAGATACTAAGAAGAATAAACTGAAATCTCTCTTAATAAAGAATTGATCTAATTTATTTTTGTGGAAAAGAACTTGATTCGGAAAACGAGTCGAAAGGACACAATCCTTTACTGAACCTATTGACAATGAAGCCACGAATAACTAATGATTAGGACGCCGTTTGGCATCCAATGACACTCTTAATGCTCTTTGGCATCCATTGTCACTCTTAATGCCCTTCAGCATTCAGTGGTACTCTTAATGCTATTTGGCATCCAGTGGTACTCTTAATGCTCTTTGGCATCCAGTGGCACTTTTAATGCTATTTGGCATCCAGTGGTACTCTCAATGCTCTTTTGTATTCAGTGCCACTCTTAACGCTCTTCAGCATCCAGCGGCACTCTTATTGCTCTTTGAGATCCATTGGCACTCTTAATGCCCTTTATCAGCCATTGGCACTCTTAATTCTCTTTGTCATCCAGTAACACTTAATTCTCTTTGGCATCCAATGGCTCTCAATGCTCTTTTATATTCAGTGTCACTCTTAACGCTCTTCAGCATCCAGCGGCATTCTTATTGCTCTTTGAGATCCATTGGCACTCTTAATGCCCTTTATCAGCCATTGGCACTCTTAATTCTCTTTGTCATCCAGTAACACTTAATTCTCTTTGGCATCCAATGGCTCTTAATGCTCTTTGGTATCCAGTAGCACTCTTAATGTTCTTTGGCATCTAGTGGCTCTCTCAATGCTCTTTTGCATCCATTAGCACTCTCAATGATCTTGGGCATCCAGTGTTACTCTTAACGCTTTTCAGCATCCAGTGGCACTCTTAATGCTCTTGGGGATCCAATGGCTGTCTTAAGGTTCTTTGGCATCCAGTGGCACTCTTAATGCTCTTGGGGATCCAATGGCTGTCTTAAGGTTCTTTGGCATCCAGTGGCACTATTAATGCTCTTTGTTATCCAGTGGTACTCTTGAAGCTCTTTTGGCATCCAGTGGCACTCTTAACGCTCTTTGGCATTCAGTGACATGCTTAATGCCCTTTAGCATCCAGTTGCACTCTTAACGCTCTTTGACATCCAGTGGCGCACTTAACGCTCTTTGGCATCCAGTGGCACTCTTAACGCTCTTTTGCATCCAGTGGCACTCTTAACACTCTTTTGCATCCAGTGGCAATCTTAATGTTCTAGCGCATTCTGTGACACTCGTAACGCTCTTTGGCATTCATTGGTACTTAACGCTCTTTGGCATCGAGTGGCACTCTTAACGCTCTTTGTCATCCAGTGGCACTCTTAATGCTCTTTGAATGATTGAAGATTGTCTGACAGACAGAAAACAGAGAGTTGTAATTAATAGAGAAGCCTCAGAGGCACTATTAATGCTCTTTGGAATCCAGTGGCACTCTTAATGCTCTTTGGCATCCATTGGCACTATTAATGCTCTTTGTCATCCAGTGGCACTCTTAATGCTCTTTGGCATCCAGTGGCTCTCTTAACGCTCTTTGTCATCCAGGGGCACTCTTAAAGCTCTTTTGGCATTCAGTGACATTTTTCATGCTCTTTGGCATCCAGTGGCACTCTTTTCGCTCTTTGGCATCCAGTGGCACTCTTAACACTCTTTGGCATCCAGTGGCACTCTTAACGCTCTTTGGCATCCATTGGCACTCTTAATGCTCTTTCGCATTCTGTGACACTCTTAATGCTCTTTCGCATTCTGTGACACTCTTAACGCTCTTTGGCATCCATTGGTACTCAACGCTCTTTGGCATCGTGTGGCACTCTTAACGCTCTTTGTTATCCAGTGGCACTCTTAATGCTAGTTGGCATCCAGTGGCACTCCTAATGCTCTTTGAAGGATTGAATATTGGCTGACAGACAGAAAGCAGAGAGTTGTAATTAATAGAGAAGCCTCAGAGTGGGTAGCTTATACAAGCGTAGTACCTCAATATCTGTTCTTGGCCCATTTCTGCTTTTGATTTACATTAACGACATAGATTTAGGATTAACCAGTAGAATAGCCAAATTTTCCGACGATACTATACTATGTATAAACGCTGCCAGCTCAAGATGTAGAAACCTTAAGAGAGGATCTAATTAAGTTGGGAGAATGGTTCAGAAAATGGCAAATGCTTCCAACTGTGGAAATGGAAAGTTATGCACATAGGTTGTAGTAACATACAAAGAAATTACTCACTGCTAGGTAATAATATAGAAAGTGTTGACCAGGAGGAAGATCTCGGGATTACTATTAGAAAAGATTTGAAGTTCACCAGATAGAGCATAAAAGTTGAAAGTAAAGCCCGGAAGCGAATAGGCTACACCAAGAGACAATTCAAATACAGAAACAAAGACATTGTACTGTAACTCTACACATCACTGGTAAGACCATCTCTAGAATATGGACTCTAATTCTGGGCTCCAA
>NC_090744.1:3625492-3642992 GCF_036898095.1 Palaemon carinicauda | reverse complement strand
AAATAGGCTGAAGAAACATTTCGGAGATGCAATAGAATTTATTGTCAATCAATGTAAGAAAGACTCAATGCTTATTGTCCCGCATGTATCAAAACAGAATTTGGTGAATCAGATAATGGAAGAATTCAAAAGATTTGGTGTATTTAGCTTCAGTGAAGAACATCACGAGGACCTAGTTTGCCTGACAACAAAAGACGTTGTTCCAGAAGAAATTACAAGGGATATAATGAAAGCCCCAATGATCGGAATGTCACTTCTGGAATCCTTTGTAACCACCAGACTTCTTTTAAAGTCAAAGGACTTCTATGGAAAAATAGCCCGCACAAAAACTGCAGCCGTCAGCTCCATGTACAAAACTCAAGCTCCTTCAGTAGGTGGGAAACAGAAGGAAGTCAAAGCCGACCGTGATCTTATTCACAGATTGTTCGTTGCTTCACAAAGTGGGAGAGAGGTAGACTTAGTCAGTATCTTACAGCATGAACTATCCCCAGTCCCAAGGGCATTTGCTGGAACAAATCGTCAACTTCATACAACAGATAAAGCTCAGCTACAGGACTTGCTGGCAAAGGATATAGAGATCCCAGTTACACTTCCCTTGAGTGAAGCCAAAACATGCCTGCTTATCGATGGTCAAGCACTAATACAAGCTATTGGAAAGCCAGAAAATGTCAAAACCTTTGGTGACCTAGGTGAAGTGTTCTGCACAAACATCTTGAACCGCTTTGGTACAACATACTCACGGATTGATGTCTTGTTTGATTGGTACATTGAAAATTCAATAAAATCAGGTACACGCAAGAAACGAGCTGGAAAAGCAAGACCAATTAGACGTGTCATCAGTTCAAAAGCTGTAAAAGTTCCACCCAATTGGAAATCCTTTATGAGTTTGGCTGCAAATAAAGCTGATCTAGCTGCTTTTCTATCCAGATCCCTTGTTGAGAAAGCTGAAAGAGAGCTGTCATCTGAGTACGAGCTTGTTTTAGCTGGAGGCTTTGAAGATGTCTCAGGGGTTTGGTCATCCTCAAGTCGGACTATTGATTACCTCAAATCGACACAAGAAGAGGCCGATACTCGTCTCATACTTCACGCTGAAGATGCATGTATCAATGGGTATGCAAGAGTAGTATTGGAATGCAGAGACACAGATGTGCTAGTGTTGGCACTTGGTTTCAGAGACAGGCTACAAGCACAAATATGGATGTACACAGGTAAAACGGGTAAACGGCCATACTTTCCAGTACATGAGATAAAACTCCCCGAGGAGATTGTAAAGAACGTTATAGCTTTTCATGCAATCACAGGATGCGATAGTGTCAGTCAATTTGCAGGAAAGGGAAAGAAAACAGCGTGGAAAGTATTCATTCAGGAACCTGAAAGTTTGGAACAGCTAGGGTCTGTGGAGCTGACTCCAGAAGCAATATCAGGTGCAGAAATATTTGCTTGCAGGCTCTATGAAAAAGATTGCGATCTCATTAATGAAGCAAGAGTAAAGACCTTTGTCCAGGGAAAGAAAACCCTTGACGCCCTTCCACCAACTAAAGATGCGCTTGACAAACATATAAGGCGCGCTAACTACCAAGCCCTTGTCTGGAAGAAAGCCTTGACTCCATCTCCCGTGCTACCTAATGCGACAGACAGTGGTTGGATACTTGAAGATGGAATGATAAAGCCAGAACTAATGACATTAGCACCTATTCCGAAAGCTTGCACTGAGTTAGTGACCTGTTCATGCACAACTGGCTGTGGCAAGAGATGCGGTTGTGTGAGAGCGGGGCAGAAGAATTGCACAAGTGCTTGTGCTTGTGAGGGCTTATGTAACAATAATACAAACGCAGAGGATGATGATACAAACTAGCTAGTCAGTGAATATGTTAGAAGTTAAGTAGTTGAACTTAAATGACTGCCCATGTGTGCATACAAGTAACTCAGTGGAAAAGCAATTTTGACTTTTAAAGCAACTTGATCATATTGGATAATTATGTAATAATATTGGATAATTACTGTATGTAATCCGTGATGTACATGACCTTTGACCCTCTTCAACTGAAAACACCCCTTATACACTGTACTACTCTAAACACAATGATTATAATAGAACAATAGCAATTAATATCACAACAAGTATTCAAAACATGATTTTCAACGATTTTAGGGATTTTTCCAAAAAGGGTGGAAATTCGATCCCTCATAAATATTAGGTAGAAAGGAGTTAAAAGACCCTTTTACTTTTAAAAACTGCCTAAGGACGTCCTCTTAAGATTAAAACCATCCTTATAAAAATATATGCAGGCAAAGTATGATATTTGAGGTCAAAAATATTGAATATCCCCAAAATTGGTAATCACGTGATCACTTGAACTTTGACATAATTAGGACCCTCAATTTACATAATCTTTCATATTTTTTTTTTTTTTTGTAAAGGTGTTATCCTAAGCTTCAAAATGAGGTATCATAATCATGTATAGCATACAAGATGATCGAATTACAGAGTTTTTCATGAACAAGTCTTCAGTGTTTTCGTCGTTTTTTTCAAATTGCGTATTCGCTAAAAAGGGATAATTTTGGCCCTTTTCGGAAAAATCTCAAGTGTCATCCACCCTTACTGAATTCAGGACATCATATACTAACAATATATGGTGGATGCCGGCTTGTAACAGAAAATTATTTTAAAACCTTAACGAGGCCTCTTTTCAGATTTCGCCCCTCTACTACTTAAGAAAAAAAAAAATTCTTAAATAACTCTTTATCTTAAGATAGTGGCAAAATAATAAGGCAAACACAATCAGTGAAATCATTTTCCAAGATGGTAAACAATTAAAAAAACTCCAATCACGTCTCAAGACTCCCTGCCAAGACCAGGCAGAGCCAAGTGTTAAAAGCTCGCTAGAAAATAATTGACGGAACTCGCGTTCCTTTTCTTTTTTCTTGGAGAGATTTTCAATGAAAGATCTTTAGTATTTTCAAGTTGGAAGAAATAAACTGAATAGAAAGACACTGAAAAGTTATGGAGAAAAGCAATTAGAGTAAATTTTTTGAAGAAGGGGAATGTTTGTAAATGAAGGAGTAGGAGGAGGAAGACGGAGCTTTGAGAGAGAGAGAGAGAGAGAGAGAGAGAGAGAGAGAGAGAGAGAGAGAGAGAGAGAGAGAGGTGAATCATAAATGAATTAAAATAATTGTTCCAAGCGCGTTTGTGCGTTACTTCTAAACACCAAAATGTCAATCATTATTACTATTAATAGAGAGAGAGAGAGAGAGAGAGAGAGAGAGAGAGAGAGAGAGAGAGAGAATATAAGAGTAATCTTCTCTAATTAATCTCTGCTACCTTGTACGTTAGTTTCTCGTTTGATCAATCTAAATAGTTAATATCCAAAGAAGATTAGTTTCTCGTTTGATCACCCTGAATGAATGATCTCTAATTTATATTGGTTCCTTGTTTGAACAACCTAAGTAGATGATATCCAAAGTACCTTAGTTTCTGGTTTGATCACCCTAAATAATTGATTTCCATATTGAATTACCTTGTCGCTGCATCAACCTAAATGAACCCTCTCCAAAGTACATTAGTTTCTCGTTTGATTAACCTGAATAAATAATATCCAAAGTACATTATCTTATAGTTTGATCAACATAGATAATTGCTCTCCAAAGTACATTAGTTCCTCGTTTGATTAACCTAAAAAAATGATATCCAAATACATTAGCTTATAGTTTGATCAACCTAAATAATTGCTCTCCAAAGTACATTAGTTCTTCGTTTGATTAACCTAAATAAATAATATCCAAAGTACATTATCTTATAGTTTGATCAACCTAGATATTGGCTCTCCAAGGTACATTAGTTTCTCGTTTGATCAAACCTCAGACCCAAGTGACACGATAGGATCAGGAAGTTTTTCAATAACATTCATATGCAATGGACGGATTTCAAATTTGTTTGTAAGTTAAATGTTGCTGAGAAATATGTTTTGAAATATGGAGAAATTGAAGATTCGAAATTGATAACTCCAATTAGTGTTAAAGGAGTGTTATAATTGTCAGGAAACCTCATAATTGGAAAATAGTGCAGGATCCATTAACAAATCGGAGTAGATCTTAAAGGGAAAGGGGTTTGTCAAATGAGCATCCGTGTATTTAATGTAAATAGAATCTGAGAAAATTCCGAAAAGTCTTTCCAATTTCATGTAATATTGAAGAATAGATTGATTACATCTTTTGAATAATATCCATGACAAATAACAAACTTCTCATAATATATTTCAGTATCTATAATGGCTATAATAAAAATCCCTATACAAAAAAGAGCAAGTAAGTGGAGATATATATATGTATATATATATATATATATATATATATATATATATATATATATATATATATATATATATATATATATATATATATATATATATACGTATAACTACTCGGCTTCTCGCTGTCCCTCGGAAGTGAGAGAGGGAGCAGTCATACCCCAAGAGATACACTCAGAAACCACAATCGCTTACAAATTGACCAAACTGCCTGTTGTCATTAGGAGACGGGAAGGGAATGAGAAGGAAGGAATCTGTGTAAGTGTTTATATCCATCTAAACATTCAGCTGTCCTTTTTGACGGGTCGCGTACACCAGAGCATTAGGAAAACCTCGAATAACTGATGGATCGTAATAGTGTCTAGAATGGATATTTAGGATCATCTATGATTTACGGGACACTTTAGAAACTTAGCAGAGGAATTGGGATCTTCGATCAGGGAAGTTTATCATTCTCTGGGTCACATCAATGATTCTGTTTCAGAACTGATTGATGCCTTTCAGCGAAGGACTCAAATGACTGACAGAATATTAATGAGGAAAGACAGATGCTGAGTGACACAGGTTGGGAAAAGGTCACAGCAGATGAGAGAGAGAGAGAGAGAGAGAGAGAGAGAGAGAGAGAGAGAGAGAGAGAGAGAGAGAGAGAGAGAGAGAGAGGAATGGCATATGCTGAGTGATACAATCGGCGAAAAGGTCATAAAAACGAGAGAGAGAGAGAGAGAGAGAGAGAGAGAGAGAGAGAGAGAGAGAGAGAGAGAGAGAGAGAGAGAGAGAGAAAGCATTTTATTATTATTATTATTATTATTATTATTATTATTATTATTATTATTATTATTATTATTATTATCAGCGACGCTGAAACCTTAGTTGGCAAAGTAGGACGTTATAAGTCCAAGGTCTCCAACAGGGATAAGTATCCCAGTGAGGAAGAGAAACAAGGAAATAATTAAACTATATGAAATGTAATGAACGAAAAATATAAAACATCTTTAGATCAGTAACAACGTTAATATAGATATGTCATATATAAAATATAAAGAGAAACTCATGTCCCCCGTGTTCAACATGAAAAAATTCGCTGCGAATTTGAACTTCAAATATAATATGATATATGTTTGCTATTTCCAACATGAAAAAAAAAAAGAAAAAAAACAAAAACAAAAAAAACAGTCACTGCGAGCTTGAACTACAAATATATTAGTATATTTGCTTGCTATTTCCTGTTATGATAGATTAATTTATATGGAATTATGTGCTGTTTAAACAGGATTGTTTGCAAACAAAATTATTTCCGATCGTGAATTAAAAATTATTCGTGTTATTTGTAACTGCATTTTGAAATTGGATTAAACAGTAGGTAAATCAGTTGCAGATATGATGTCAGTCATTTAAAGATGAAAAACACTGAAATATCGATGTCTTAATAATAATAATAATAATAATAATAATAATAATAATAATAATAATAATAATAAGTAAAACTAAAGGGCTACACAGTAGAGCACAGACCTCTGCCGCGGCAGCCTATTTCTCGGCCTTTTGCTCAACCTTTAGCTCGACCTTGACCTTGACTTCTGACCCTAACATGTATTAATGGCCATGGATTTTCATACACCCAAATATGAACCATGTTTGAAATCTCTGTGACAAAGATGTCTAAACCTATGACTGATTACGTGAATTGGACATTTTGCTTGACTGTGAGCTTGACCTTTGACCTTGACTTTCCAAAATTTCAATAATTCCAGTATTTTGCATAACAGTTAATCGCTGCAAGTTTCATTACTCTACGCCTAAAATTTTGGCCAGGAATCTGTTTACAATCAAACACACATAAACAAGGGTGAAAACATAACCCCCTTCCAGCTTCATTGGCGGAGGTAATAATAATAATAATAATAATAATAGTAATAATAATAATAATAATAATAATAATAATAATATTTTTTAGTAATTTCACTAATAGTAATCATTTTGATAATGTTCATAATATCAATAATAATTCTTTAAATTTGCTAGATAACTAGAGTTACAGTTTAGCACATACTTCCCGTGCTAGTAGAACAAGTAGCGAACTTCCTTCCAGTCGCTTCCAGGAACCCGTGCAACCTCTAGGAGCTCGGGAATTTTAATATCCATCAGATTAATACATTTTATAATGTCTTGTTTTTGTTAATCTTTAGACTATAATAAAGTGTGTAGTAGGTCTAAACTGATTTCTTATTAATCAATCAACTGTAATAAAGATGTTTTAGAGATAAAGGTTTCTCCTGAGCACCAGAGTCAACACCAAAGGTAGTACCAGGGAGGATCAGGCAATGGCTTTTAATGACTGAAAAATATTGGTCTTAAGCAGAAACTCTCAGCGTATTGGAGACGTTCCAGCCTGGAGATCTGTTGTACTGGGGTTCGAGATGCGCTCTCATACCTGCCTGGCTATCTTATGGACAGGGGTTCTTGACCAGCTCATGTTTGATAGCTTCTTGTAGTAATTACAACCTCACTACCTTGTGATAAAAGGATAATTACTTTGGTGGATCCCTTAGGTATACCTGCTGAGTCATCGGCAGCCATTTCCTGGCCCTCCCTAGTCGTAGTTTGGGTGGAGAGGGAGCTTGGGTACTGATCATGTGTCACTATCCATTGCCTTTGCCTCAGACTTTAATTGTCAGTTAGGTACATTCCCCCTTGGCTGGAAAAGTATTTTTTTTTTTTTTTTTTTTTTTTTTGTAGAAAAAAGGCTAGTTTTAATCTGATATAAGACTTCTTGTATCGAAATGTTATGTATCTTTTTAAAAGATTAGTTTATTTTTTCCCTTGATTTTTCAAGATTAATCATTTTCTTTAAGGGTGAAAAATGATGTTCCTGGTAAATTTGTCTTCTATGAGATTACTCTTAAACAACCAAAAAACTCTCAACTTTGGTCGGACTCTTTCGAAAGCTTTGTTGGGGACAGATGGATAACATAATGGTTGGTTCTCTCTCTCTCTCTCTCTCTCTCTCTCTCTCTCTCTCTCTCTCTCTCTCTCTCTCTCTCTCTCTCTCATTTGTCTATTCTCTACTCTACGTACCCATGATATTATACCATAAACAACCCCACTTTAAGATTAAAACTATTTTGGCTCTCTCTCTCTCTCTCTCTCTCTCTCTCTCTCTCTCTCTCTCTCTCTCTCTCTCTCTCTCTCTCTCTCTCTCTCTCTTTGTTTTTTGTTTTATATCTTAAGTTATTTTTTTGAAGGCAGGTAATTACCAATAATCATTTCTCTCTCTCTCTCTCTCTCTCTCTCTCTCTCTCTCTCTCTCTCTCTCTCTCTCTCTCTCTCGGCCCTTACACGGCAGCGTATCATTAAACTTAATATGAAAACGTAAAACAATTCAGATGTCTTCATTGTTTATTTTCAAAGTTTATGATATAAATAATTCTGGAATAAAAAATTATTAAAATCGCAAATAAATATTTAATTGTCAATATTAAAAAGGATAATTTATCCAAATGAAAATGGAATAGATTCTTCCCGAGTGGCTGTATGATTCTTTTCATCATACCCATTTTCCAAAATAAAATAACGTGTTTGAGATGTAATATATAAATCATATGTTTTTTATTCTTTTTATCGTTCCGAGATAAGAATATCCTATATGAGTTTGGAAAAGTGTCGCATCAAATCACACGACGAAGAAATGCAACATAGTCTGTGAATCTTCACTATAAGAGATTGTGCAATTTTGTAATCTCGTAAATGAACCTCGATACGCATTGTAGATACCGTAACTCGCGAGCAAACATCGCCTTTATTCTCATAGATCATAAGGCTGTCTTTTGCAAGACTTTGATAGATAATCTTACGACCTTTGGCCAGGGACGGTTAGATTTTGCTTCGTTGCAGAAATGAGAAAACTGGAGATTAATGTGTTGGAAGCAATTGTTTTGTTTGAAAGAATTTAAATTCAAAAGAATAGAGGATTTCCACATTATTCTAGAAGTTTTATTCCAGCTGTGACCATGTTCTGGAATGATCTTCCTAATCGGGTAGTTGAATCGGTAGAACTTCAGAAGTTCAAACTTGCAGTAAATATCTTTTTTAATGTTGTTGCTGTACTCAAACTATTCTGTTTTAATTGTTCATTGCTTTTCGTGTAGTTTACTTAATGCCTTATTTCCTTTCCTCACCAGGCTATTTTTCCCTGTTGGAGCCTTAGGGCTTATAACAACCTGTTTTTCCAAATAGGGTTGTAGCTTAGCTATTATTAATAATAATAATAATAATAATAATAATAATAATAATAATAATAATAATAATAATTTTCTGACTTATTTCTTAGAATTTACTTTTATCTTTAATCAATCTATATTTTGATTTTCAAATGCACCCCTCTCTCCATCTTGAAGTTAAATCACTTTGGCGTGTCTTTTCATCTTCCACATATTGGTTTTAAAACTTCTGAAAACTCAGAGGAGAAGTTGATTACTTTTAAAGATTATTTCTCTTTTAAACTTAAGGCAGGCTTGTGTTATGATAACAAAATGGACAACAGTATGAGGATCATAACTTTAGAGATAACTTAGTTTAAATAAATGCCTGTTTGTTGTCATTGTTATCATTTATTCATAATAACACCGTTGATATCTTGAAAGCTAGTAATAATCTCATGGCAATAATGATTGCATAACCATGTTCAAAATATTGTTTTGTAATACGATTAATAATTCCATTTCAATAATGATAATATTACCATATTAAAAATTTCGTTTTGATACTATTAATAATATCAACTCACCAATAATAATATTACCATGTTCAAAATATTGTTTTGTAAGACGATTAATAATTCCATTTTAATAATTATAACATTACCATGTTAAAAATATTGTTTTGTAATACTACTAATAATCTCATTTCATCTATGATAATGTTAACATGATAAAATTATTTTGTAATTATATCAAATAATTTCAGCTTACCATTTATAGTATTACCATATTCTAAATATTGTTTTGTATTAATACTAATGATATCGTCTCACTGCAAATGGAAATAAGATTTATATGACTCTATTTCAGAATTTTAAACTTCTCACGGAAATAGAAAATCTCTCTTCCATTCGTCAGAAGCTCATTGAAAAGGTACCTCCTCAAAATCATAATCATCATCATCATTTCCTCCTACTCCTATTGACGCAAAGGGCCTCAGTTTGATTTCACCAGTCGTCTTTATCTTGAGCTTTTAAATCAACGCTTCTCTATTTATCATCTCTTAATTCACGCTGCATAGTCCCAGGGATATTCCAACTCTTCTAGCTCCTTTTGGAGCCCAGTTGAAAGTTTAGTGAACCTCAAAGTCATATTTCAAAAGAAATTTTCGTAGAATATGAGGCATTGAAGATTTCCATAAAGTTCATTCTAAGTTTATTAGCTAACTTTTCCACTGAGCACAAAGGAATTTGTCCTATAGAGTTTTTTTTTTTGTTTTTCTGGCTGGAATCAGATTTTTCTATTCGAAAAAAAATGTGTTGAGGGATTCGGTAAAGGATGGATGCTTCATTATAACTTGAATATATATATATATATATATATATATATATATATATATATATATATGTATATATATATATATATATATATATATATATATATATATATATATATATATATATATATATATATATATATATATATATATATATATATATATATATATATATATAGATATATAACGGATTTTGAGCGAAGCGAAAAATCTATTTTTGGGTGAGATAGCCATGTCGTCCTGATGGAAGTTCCTATAGGGTAGCTTCCTAGGGTATATTACAACTACGGCGATATTCCCAGAGAATTTACCTTAAGGTACCAGAATTCTAACTCCTGGAGCGAGTATCCCTCGTGAAAGGGATATCGCGACATATCAGAGGACGTATTCTAGACACGTCACATGGCAATCTACGACCTGAACAGAGATTCGTCTCGTAGGAGGGAGATTGACGAGATACGAATTCGGGAAAGAAAAAGGGGAGCCGCTCCCAAGGCTTCCCTATCCCCCGATTCGTATGCGTGCCTGGCGCCAATCCTGGCGCCATCTGTATTCCTTGTAGCGTACACGAGGTGCTACAGATACTGTATGTAGGGAGGGGTCCTACAGCCCTTTCTTAGAAAGGCAAGGGCGGGTCCATCAGGACGACATGGCTATCTCACCCAAAAATAGATTTTTCGCTTCGCTCAAAATCCGTTTTTTGGGCTCAAGCCATGTCGTCCTGATAAAAGTGTACCAGAGCATTACTGTATCTGTGGATTCTCAGAACGTGCCGTACTCCCCGGAGATATTTATTCCCGGTCGACTAGACCTAGAGACCTAAGATGTTACCGTTATACATCTTTTCAACTAACTATAAACTATGTTAGAGCTTCCTGCCCCCTACAGGGAAGAGTCCTACTAGACTCTGGAAAGTCTCGAAGAGTACATATATCTATGTATGAATACCAGGCAAGCTAATATAGTGGTCTCGCCCTATATTAAGTAAAGCATAGTTTGTATAGAACCACTGCGTCAATATATTGACCAGTAATCCGCACAATACTTGTATTGGACAAAGGTTTATATCCGCATAGGAAGAAACTAATAAAACCGCCCTCGTCCCTTTATGGGACGGAGTCCTCCCATTAGGGGACTTACATAAACCAATGCAACATAGCTTGCAAAACAGAACAATTCTATCAGAATTATCCCAGATAAGATACATAGAATTAAAATGCTCAATTATACCAATAAATTGACACAGGTGAAAGAGACGCAAGGTTCTCAAGAACAAGTTTATTGACAGATAATAAACAGACAGGTTAACAACAAATATATATATTTATATAAAAAAGGGTAACCCAAAACTTTAAGCATAAGTATGATAGTAAACAGAACTTGTTTATCTGAAAGAAAAACCATTAAACACCACTTTAATGAGATACCAAGGTATCAAGTCATAAAAAATCTGTATTACAAATCAATCACATTAGCGTTAGAAACGCTTGGCACACATGTCTGAACTTATGCAAGGTTCACCTTTGAAAGAAGGAACAGTCTATATGGGCACTTGGTGCCCTTATTTAGTTTGTAGTACAGTATGTACCTACACACTCACCCTGGACTTAATCGTCCCAATTAAGACCACTGTTCCTCGCAGAGTTAAACAGTAGGGTTAACTACACGACCCACTGCTACCACAGATCTCTTAAGTTCCTCTACTTGCTTCGCATAGTGGCGAAAGAACACCCTGGAAGACTTCCAGCCCGTGTATGAACGGATATGTTCAAAATCCATACAATTAAAGAAATTTAGGGATGAGGCAACTTTCCTCGGATCGTGACCTGCGGGTGTACTGTCAGGATCCGCTCTGCGAATAAAATATGTCATTTTCGCTCTGAGTTGATTCAGAGATAAATTTGAGCCTGATGTTTCTCCCCTGAATAGTTGACTACCCTTGAAGTCTGAAGTTCTACGAAGATAGACCTTTAGGCATTCTACTGGACATAGAGATGCATCTTCTTTCAGAGGGCAGATTCTCCAGGGACCCCACCTGTTGGTGGGTAACTCATTCTTGGCGAGAAACGTAGGATCCGGAAACAGGTTCAGCTCCCCCCCATCCAGGAACTGAACACGACCTGCCTCTCTCGAGAGGGCTACGATCTCACTAACCCTGGCCCCGGACGCGAGTGCAAATAGGAAAATAACTTTTTGCGTCAAATCCTTTAACGCACATTCTTCATTGCTCAACAAGGAGGCGAAATGAAGAACTTTGTCTAAAGACCATGAGATGGGCTTTGGAGGTGCTGAAGGTCTGAGCCTAGCGCAGGCTTTCGGAACTTTATTAAAGATCTCGTTACCTAGGTCGATCTGGAAGGCAAATAAAATGGGTCTCATCAAAGCCGATTTACACACTGAAATCGTGTTAGCTGCCAGTCCTTGGCCATGGAGGTGGATGAAGAAAGATAAGCAGAAATCTGTTGAGATCTCCTGCGGATTCTTTGCCTTTACAAAGGCCACCCATTTTCTCCAAGATGACTCATATTGCCTTCTAGTCGATTTGCACTTGTATTCCTCTAGGAAGTCTATGCTGGCTTTCGAAATCCCGAAGCGCTTTCTCACCGCTAGGGCGAGAAAATCATGAGCTGCAGGGTCTGGGTTTTCTGTAATGAAGCGCAGACAGTCGACTTCTGGACTCGCTGGGTCAGAACTGGATGTGGTAGCGGCACGAACTTCATCTGTAGTTCCAACGCCAAGGGGAACCACATACTGTTCGCCCACTTGTGGGCCACTATTGCCGCTACCCCCTTGAAGGATCTCAGTTTGTTGAGGACCCTCAACAGAAGGTTGTGAGGAGGGAACAGATAAATCCTGGACCATCTGTTCCAGTCGAGGGACATTGCGTCCACTGCTTCCGCTAAGGGGTCCTCGTACGGGGACACGTACAGGGGCAACTTCTTGTTGTCTTTCGTCGCAAAGAGGTCTATTTGCAGTTCTGGGACTTGATTCAGAATGAAGGAAAATGATCCTGCGTCTAAGGACCATTCCGACTCTATCGGTGTGAACCTGGATAGAGCGTCCGCTGTCACATTGCGGACTCCTTGAAGGTGAACTGCCGACAGGTACCACTTCTTCTTTTCCGCCAATCGGAAAATGGCTAACATCACTTGGTTGAGAGGTGGTGACCTCGACCCTTGTCGATTCAAGCATCTCACAACCACCTCGCTGTCTGTCACCAATCTTATGTGGATCGAGTGACGCGGGGAGACTTTCTTTAAGGTAAGGAGCACTGCCATAGCTTCTAGAAAGTTTATATGAAAGGTCCTGAATAGCTTGGACCAAGTCCCCTGGACTTTTTTCCGATGAGAGTGACCTCCCCATCCCTCCTTTGAGGCGTCTGAGTGAATCGTCATCGACGGGGGAGGTGGCTGAAGAAGAACCGACTTCTTTAGATGTCTGGCTTGGGACCAAGGTCTGAGAAGAGTACGTAGCCGAGGCGGCACTGGTCTTCTCAGGTCTCTTCGCGCGTTTGATGCATACCTTCTCCAAACTCCGGTTGCATCCTTTAGCTGTGCTCTTAGCACTGGGTCTGTCACTGAAGCGAACTGGAGAGAGCCTAGTACCCTCTCCTGTTCGCGTCTTGATATCCTTTCGGAATCTAGAAGTCTCTTGACAGAGCCCGCTATCTCCTTCCTTTTCTTCATTGGGATGGAGAAACTGTGTGACAAAAGGTCCCAGTGGATTCCCAGCCACTGGAACTTTTGGGATGGAGAAAGTCGAGACTTTTTCTTGTTGATCTTGAAGCCTAGGTACTCTAGGAACTGGATCACCTGACTGGAAGCTTGCAAGCATTCGGTCTCGGATGCTGCCCACACCAGCCAGTCGTCCAGGTAGGCTACTACCTGAATTCCCTTTAGGCGTAATTGTTTGAGAGCTGCGCTCGCAAGCTTCGTGAAAATCCTTGGGGCTATGTTTAGCCCGAATGGCATGGCTCTGAAGGCGTACAGTTTCCGTTGTAGCCTGAACCCTAGGTAGGGGGAGAGTCGACGGCTGATTGGAATGTGCCAATAGGCGTCTGACAAGTCTATAGAGACTGAGTATGCCCTCTTGGGCAGTAAGGTCCTTATGTGTTGCAGTGTTAGCATCTTGAATTTGCAATTCACTATGAACTTGTTGAGTGGTGACAAGTCCAGAATGACTCTGAGCTTTTCCGAGTCTTTCTTGGGAACACAAAACAGCCTCCCTTGGAATTTGATGGACTTCACCTTTCGGATCACATTTTTCTCCAACAGTTCTTGAACGTACTCCTCCAAAATGGGGGTGGAGTGTTGGAAAAACCGAAGGCATGGGGGTGGAGTGCTGTACCAGCTCCAACCCAGTCCATTCTTGAGTAGGCTTTGGGCCCAGGGATCGAAGGTCCAGCGATCCCAAAATTTCATCAGTCTCCCTCCTACCGGTATCATTTCACTTGGACTGCCGTCCTGAGGTCTTGCCTCCCTGACCACGACCGCCTCTGAATCCCCTTCCCCTTGAGGGGCGCCTAGACGAGCCTCTGGCTGCTCCTCTAGGTTTTGCACGAAAGGAAGAAGACTGTCCTTCGAACGTTGGGGCGAATGTGGTTGACTGACCTGGCACCGCCTGGGGTACCCACTGAAAGGCAGTCGGGGTTTGTGCCACCATCTGGGGCACTGGAGGCAAAGGCAATTGCAGTTGCTGTTGCTGTCTATAAGGCTTGGCTGGCCGAAATGGTAGCCTAGTCTTCATATTCTTCCTCTTTGGTTGAGGACCCTCATCCGGGGAAGATTTTCTTTTGATAGCCAGGCCCCACTTCTGGAGAAGGTTTCTATTCTCCACGGCGGCCTTATCAACAACCTCTTTGACCACATCGGTAGGGAAAAGGTCTTTTCCCCAAATGTTGGAGGAGATTAACTTCCTTGGCTCGTGTCTCACCGAAGCCCCGGTGAACACGAACTCCCTGCAAGCTCTCCTTGCCTTGACGAAGCTATAAAGGTCCTTCGTCACTGTGGCTAGGTGAGACTTAGCCACTACCATGAACATTTCATGGACCTTGGGGTCACTTGCCATCGTCTCGAGAGTAGTCTGATGAGACATTGAGGCAGCCAGTCTTTCTTTTGTCTCGAACTCTCTTCGTAAAAGAGATTCGGACAGCTTGGGGAGGTCCTCGCCGAATTGCCGTCCGGCAATATCAGCCTCCAACTTTCCCACTGAGAATGTCAGATGAACATCCTTCCAGTCTTTGTGGTCCATAGGTAGAGCCAGCGACAAGGGTTTACACTCCTCCAGGGAGGGGCAAGGCTTGCCGGCCTCGACTGCCTTTAGGACAGCCGCAAACCCTTTCTGTAAAAAGGGGAAGGCTCTATCAGGAGAGGACACAAACGAAGGGAGCTTCTTGCTCAATGCAGCTACCTTCGAATTCGAGAAGCCCCTCTCTTTCATCGAGGATGAAAGTAGGGCTTGAGCCTTAGCGTGGTCCATAATAATGACCTCCTTCGGCTCTGTCTCCTCCCTTGAAGCTGGTTCTTTTCTCAGCCGGACATAGCAGTCCGGATATGATGCCTTGCTGGGCCAGAATTCTACCTCCTCTAGGGGAACTGAACCCAGCTTATCCGAGATGACGATCTTTCCAGTCGTCATCGGCATGTGCTCAGCATACCTCCATGGGTTAGCATCTGAGCATATGGGAAGGTCTTTCACATTGAGCCTTTTCCGGGGCCCATGTGATTCTGCCAGGGACTGCATACGCAGTTCCATTGCAGCCGCCTTCTCCTGATTCTCCTTCTGCATTTGTTGGATCATTCCAACAATCGAAGAGAGGGCCTGTCCCAGTTCTACTGGGAGGCCAGCTGATGTTGAGGGGATAGGCTCCGGCATCTGAACCGGAGTAGCCGACACCTCGTCGACCTCATCCTCTACGACATCCGGGGTTTGAACTTGATCCTGACCTTCTGCCAGGAGGTCTTCTTCCAAACGTTCGTCCAGGTCAGACATCCTGTCACACAACTGGATGTCTTGCATCGCATCTGCGACTTCCTCGTCCACCTGGACTTGATCTTGAAGGATCTCCTCTTGAGGCTGGGGAATCACTGCCTCAGCTGATGCCTGGGGAAAAAGATACGCCCTCATCTTATCACTTGGAAGATAAGGGCCAGAGGTGTTCTTCTTGAAGCCCCTTACCCAAGTACGAAGCTTTTCCCTAGCTATATCCCTTGATTCCGCCGTTCTAGGGGAATCAAAAGCCTCAGTAATCAGGTTAGTGCATACAGTACATACCTGAGGGTCCCAATACTGGCGATCATCCTTGGAGACAGCGCATGCTGCGTGTCTCCTACAACACTCATGTCCGCAGAGGTTCTTGCTGCGGACATTGCAGAAAACATTTCCGCACTTCGGAGGGTCCTCCTGTAAAGAGAAGAAATTTCCATGAGTATCAAGTGAACTATGTATCACTGGATATGCATAGTATAGCATAACAATTCATAAAGGAAAGACACACACTTGTGTTTCCCTCACAACCCATTGTTGCAGCCTTCCAGATAATAAAATCAAAATGGTTTATCTCTACTAGAGTAACCAATGCAAGGTTTAAAGAGGAAACAGGTGGAGCTCACACCTAGGCAATGATTTTAAAATCCTGGATAATAGACGGGGAAGAACTCTGCTTCCTGTCTGAGGGCAACAGCAAAGGGCCGTGCAAGAAAACACAATAGTGTTAGAAGATACAGTGCTGTACCTAAACTTTTACTATAGTTTTTTTCTTACTGTATATGCTATACAGAAGAATACTAGTACAGTATAGGAGGATGTGTGCCGGCCTGCCTTGGCCGGCCGGCACACATCACAATTAGCTTTAAAGTATACTACTTAACAGCTATAGGGCGGCAGCCCTCTGGTTCAAATGCCTGTGCCGGCGGCAGCAGCTGCCGGCCAGCAACAGCCAGTGTTGGCCGGCAATGATTGCCGGCCAGCAACTACACAAGGTAGTACCCAGCTGCCGGCCACACTCTTGGTGACCGGCAGACAAGGACTGACATAAGCCGGCCGGCAAAGGTACAAGACCGATGCCAGCCGGCAGCAAAAGAACCAGAAGACTACACCTGCCCGGCTGCCGGCCTCATAGGCCGGCAGCCGGGACAGGTACAGCACTAGAAGAAAATAGAATGGATGCCGGGATAAGAGTGTACACAACCCCCCAAGCCCGGCAACCGAAAGAGTGCATATAAGGAAGGGGAGAAACTTAATTCAGGCTTCCTTGACCAATGCCGTCCGGCTCTGCCGGCAGGCATGGATGAGGGACCAAGAGAGGTCCGGGCAGCACTCGAAAACATAAGACCCTTGCCATCCAGCATCTCTGCCGGCCGGCAATGGGCTTAGTCAATTCCACATCCCAACCTATACTAGGTCCAGAAGTAGAATGACATACAGTACAGTAATATCCCTGCCGGCCAGCTCTGCCGGCCGGCAAGGTACAGTACAGTAATGGCTAGGCCATTACGGAGATAGAGGGGGAAGGGACAAGAGGGTCCTGCCAACCTTGCTTTAGTGACAGATCACCCGCAGCCAAGAACTTTGTCTTAGCCTAAGGGAGATCTAAGGGAAAGGGCCAGCACAGTAGTATAATACCTGCCAGCTTCCAGAGCACCAAAGCAAGGAAGGCGTTG
>NC_090744.1:3610492-3617992 GCF_036898095.1 Palaemon carinicauda | reverse complement strand
ATATATATATATATATATATATATATATATATATATATATATATATATATGTATATATATATATATATATATATATATATATATATATATATATATATATATATATATATATATATATATATATATCCAGACACTCGCTCTTTACTAATCCTATGACATACTGGTCTTATCTCTGAATATTATTAAGAACTAAATTCAAAAGGTGATCAAATGGAAATAGTTTCCGAAACACTTTGTTGCTGAAGAAAGAAATCTCAGACGAAGTTTGGGGAAAGAAATCTTTGATGTAATTACTGGAGAGGGAAGATAAAGAAGCCCCATAAAGTTGACCATGATAACAGGAAAACTGATGAGATATTACGATGGGGGCGAAACATGTAAACATATTTTTCTCAATCGATAAGAAAGATGTTTATGAAAAATATATATTTCAATTTTCACTCTCAATATTTGATAGATTTTGGGATATACGAAATGCGTGAATAGAATAGGAAACACTGATGTGATATGACTACAGGGACGAAATATGTAAACATATTTTTCTCAATTGGTATGGAAGATGTCTTTGAAAAATCCATATTTAAATTTTTGCTCTCAATATTTGATAGATTTTGACAGGTACGAAATATGTAAGAAAAACTTTATCCAGTAAGAAAAATGTCTATGAAAAATCCATATTTTAATTTTCCCTCTCAATATATGATAAATTTCAATAAGTAAGAAATACGTAAAAATTTTTATTTAACCAATAAGGAAGATGTCTATGAAAAATGGGAATATTAATTTTTGCTCTCAATATTTGATAGATTTTGACAGGGACGAAAACATGTAAATATTATTTTATTCAGTAAGAATAGTGTCCATGAAAAATCAAAATTTTAATTTTTGTTCTGAATGATGAGTACATAAAAAAATTATAGAATAAAGCAAATAATATATAAGAGACTATATCTTATATAATACAAAATGGTATGGGATTTACTTGCATAAATATAATACGTATATAATCATACAGACATTAAATTACTAAATACATGAAAACTATCCAGTTCATAATTAAACTACACTGTTTAAAATTCGCCGTTAAAAAAAAAGGGGGGGGGGTATAAAACCCTGGAATAAATCTTGCCAGTCGTATACCATTTTAAAAACTGATATATTGGGGTAATATATCGTCGCTAATCCGTAAAATATAATAACAAAATATGGTAAAATTTTGACGCAGAGTTTCCGATTAAAATTACAGCTTTCTAACAGTGTATGCCGTAATGGAAGTTCAGTGTATTTATTTTACCAAGTATAACCTCTGTCTGGTAGGAGTTTAATTTTTTTTTTTTTTTTTTTTTTTTAGATACATTTTGACGTGAATTGCTCATTGCAAAGTCGAGTCTCTCAGCTGTCAGATAAAATCATTTGGACTTAAATTGCTAACTCTAACGTCTACTTAAATATTTCCAAGTAAGTGTTACTCCCAAAGAAATACTTACCACAGTTTTAAAAAAATAATTACATTAGTTGTTTTATAAACTTTTGGAATATTAGAAGGGAAATATTTTAAACATCCCTGTCGAGAATAATAATTATGATTATATGAATGAAAATTCTCTCGTGAATTTACTTATAATTTGTATTAATGTGGATATCTAATTAAGTAAATACATTTCTAATTTAGATTCCTATTTCACTTTCACTATAATTAGATGATAGCAAATTGTTGCAAATTTAATTTGCAATTATTATTATTATTATTATTATTATTATTATTATTATTATTATTATTATTATTATTATTATTATTATTATTATTATTATTACTATTATTATTATTATTATAACTATTATTATTATTATTATTATTATTATTATTATTATTATTATTATTATTATTATTATTATTATTATTATTATTGTTACTAGCTACGCTACAACCCCAGTTGGAAAAGCAAAATGCTATAAATATAAGGGCTGCAACAGGGAAAAATAGTCCAGTGAGGAGAGGAAATAAGGAAATAAATAAACGATCTGAGAAATAGTGAACAATTAGAATAAACAATTTTAATAAACATGAAAAGTATATTCAAATGAAAATGAAAATATTGAGATAAAAAATCATGAAAAAAGTATGTTAGATGAACATGAAAAAAAAAAATATATTTAAGAAAACGAGAAAAAGATGAGTTACAAAGATATCTAAGAGTTGAAAAAATATGATAGAAAGATAGTGACTGGCAGAGAATTGGCCGGGAGGAAATGGTGGGGTATGGTGACTACACATTGACCGGAGATGATCATCAGAGTGAAAGAAATGGAAACGAAGGACTCCATGAACTGGGGATTTTAGAGAAGGATCATGAAATTGAATTTACTGATTAAAGGAATGTTGAAAAGGATATCTTTGGAGATAGTTAGAGAGGAATTCTTCATTGAATAGAAACGTAACCAGAAAAGTAAACAGCTTTTGTGTAGGTTTTTTTTTTATGACTGGTTTAAAGAGGAAATATAAACAGCTTTTGTGTGAGTGTATTTTTTTTATGTTTTAAAGAAAAAACATGAAATAATATTGAAATAATAAAAGAAAAAATTATTCCTCTCTCACTTTTTTTTTCATTTTGACTGAATTGGATAAGTTAGAAAAAAAGCATTCAGAAAAATTAACAACTTTGTACGTTATTCTCATTTGCCCGATTGAAATAAAAAACGTAACAATAAGTCTGGAAGCAATGAAAGAAGAAAATATTCCTATCTCTCTCTCTCTCTCTCTCTCTCTCTCTCTCTCTCTCTCTCTCTCTCTCTCTCCTCTCTCTCTCTCTCTCTCTTCATGAAGTAAAATGTTCTGAGATAAATCTCCTAAGAATTGAACTAAATATCTTAACGACCTCTCTCTCTCTCTCTCTCTCTCTCTCTCTCTCCTCTCTCTCTCTCTCTCTCTCTCTCTCTCTCTCTCTCTTCATGAAGTGAAATTGTCTGAGATAAATCTCTTGAGAATTGAGCTATATATCTTGACGACCTCTCTCTCTCTCTCTCTCTCTCTCTCTCTCTCTCTCTCTCTCCTCTCTCTCTCTCTCTCTCTCTCTCTCTCTCTCAGTAAGAAACTGAAAAGGAACGTGAAATTTAATGACACCTTAATTTTCGGTTTGCCCCTCACTGCAATACGATGGCTTTCCTCGCCAGGTAAAAACAGGGACGAAAAAAACATGAAAAAATATAGATTTTTAACACAAAACTGTGAGAATAATAGATTATTTTTTTTTTGGCTACATAAATCTGTACTTTCAATTTGGTACATTGGAGCGTGGAAAAAAAAATAAAACATTGGCGTTGATAGCAATTTGGATAAAAAAAACTATTTCCACTTCTATTTCCCTTTGAAGTTGTGACAAAGTCAAGATTGGAAATGTGCTCTTGCCATAACAACCGCTTTGTGCGTGTATATATCGTAGTTCTTTCGAGTCTTTGAAACTGACGATGTACAGAACGCGAAAAGGATATAATTGATTTTGAAATTCAATCCTGTAGCAAACGATGTTTTATAGCAGTTGGAATTTTTCCAGTCATAGACAAAGGAGGAAAGTCACTCCAGGGAAATAATTGTCGTAATATAGCATTATTTGCTATGTGTTAATTCTATTTTTGTGTGTGTTTTCTTATACTAGTTTAAAGGCTTTAAAGGCCGTTCATGAGTGGCAAAGGCAAGGGACAGTGACAGTGCCCTAATCGAGCCGGACAATGTCCCAGAGACAGAGTCAAGGTCTATATATCCAGGTCAGCCAACACACAGCTTAAGCTGTGAATCACCCATACTGTGACGTCAAGCTTCCCCGTCTCACACACGTGGGTAAACAAAACAAAGGACCGTTGCCTTAGTTAGCTACCTTAGAGGTAACGTAAACAATGGGAGACGCTGTGTTCCATTATCATTTTATTCATTCATTCATTCCGTCACTAATTCAATCCTGCCAAGTAACTGCGCAGTATTTGGCTGTTATAATAGACATGATAAAACTAAAAACTCAAACATAAAATACCATCGCTTTCCAAAAGAAAAACCATACATAGACCAGTGGATACATGCATGTTGCCGTGCAGACAGAATTAACGTTGTGGATGCTACTGTTTGCTCGATTCATTTTAAAATCAGGCGATTACAAAGATGACATGAAGTCTAGGTTACTAGGTATTGAAAGTCCTAGAAATTGACTACCTACTTACACAAACACTAAATCAAGATTGCCTTGAACATTTCTTTGGGTGTATAAGGCAAATGGATGGGCACTATGATCATCCTCATGCTTTGAACTTTAAATTTCGGCTAAGAAAAAATTTTACTAGGAAAGGAAATTAAAGTATTAAGTGAAAAGTGTAATATCACCACCGTTGAAAAATCTCATGAATCAGCCAAAGACGATGAATCTATCACGAAAGAAAGGTACTTAGCGTTAGAAATAGGCCTAACAACGCAGATATTCAGAAATTTAGATTTTGATTTCGAGAAAGATGCTTTAGAGGAGGAATAAGACCTTTTGAGAGCAAATAAATAAATAAAGAAAGATATTGGGGGAGTAATTGAGGAAGAAGCTCTTAAATACATCGGTGAATATATTGTAAAGAAATTTTGTGTAAAATATCCTGAGTTAGGAAATAAGACTGAAGGAGTGCTAAGGAATGATACTTGGATAGCATGTGTTAATCGGGGGGAATTACATGCACCTTCTAGTCAGTTTTTTTCACGGTTGTTAATAATGCGGGAGATTTTTAATGCTGTACACGGGGAAGCTCTCATGGAGGGAAAAAATGGTTTTAAAAAGCTTTATTTAGAATTAAAAAAGTCTGGTATTGAAGTTCCTGACGATGTTATTGCTTTTTTTGTTAAGATATCGGTATATTTTCGAATGCGATATCTTAATAATTTGATAAAGTATAGAAAACCTCAAGGACAACCATGCAGGGAGGCCCTAAGAAAAAAAATGAAAGTTGTCACTTAATGAAATATTTTCCAAAGGTAAAATGTTGTTTTATTTACATTGACTGTGTGATAGATCTACGTTCTTAATGGGTCTCGCCAACACTAAGCCCCCGCAGATAAACGTAGGTGCGCAGAAGAGGCTTAAAATCGGTACGCTGTCTGGCTGACCTGGTATATCTGGACCGTGGACAGAGTAGATATACTTATGGTTGTTTGTTTGTGCGTGCGTGTGTTTGTTGGTTGTAAAAACTTTATAGCCACAATTTTAATCGTGGAGTAATAAAACTTGCAGGGAATAACTATTGTGTATAAAGCTGGAAATAGTAAAATTTTGGAAGGTCAAGATCACGGTCAAGACTACGTGAATTGGACATTTTGCTTGACCGTGATCTTGACCTTTGACTTTGACCTTCCAAAATATAACTATTTTCAGATTTTTACACAAGAGTTAATCCTGAAAGTTTCATTACTCTACGATTAAAATTGTGTCCAAGAAGCTTTTCACTACCAAACAAACACACGCACACACAAACAAACACACTAAAAAGGGGCGGAAACATAGCCTCCTTCCAAACTTCGTTGGCAGAGGTAATAAACATTTTAAAAGCATCTAAGAGATTGGTATATGTCAATATATCAATTACCTAATATTTAACTTAATACATACATTGATATATCGCTAACTAGAAATTTAACCTTATACGTACATTGATATATCACTAACTTGAAATTTAACTTAATACGTACATTGATATATCAATAACTTGAAATTTAACTTAATACGTACATTGATATATCACTAACTTGAAATTTAACTTAATACGTACATTGATATATCAATAACTTGAAATTTAACTTTTATACGTACATGATATATCACTAACTTGAAATTTAACTTAATATGTACATTGATATATCACTAACTTGAAATTTAACGTAATATGTACATTGATATATCACTAACTTGAAATTTAACTTAATACGTACATTGATATATCACTAACTTGAAATTTAACTTTATGCGTACATTGATATATCAATAACTTGAAATTTAACTTTATACGTACATTGATATATCACTAACTTGAAATTTAACTTAATACGTACATTGATATATCACTAACCTTGAAATTTAACTTAATACATACATTGATATATCAATAACTTGAAATTTAACTTTATACGTACATTGATATATCACCAACTTGAATTCAACTTAATACGTACATTGATATACCCCTAACTTGAAATTTAACGTTATATGTACATTGATATATCACTAACTTCAAATGTAACGTATTATGTACATTGATATATCACTAACTTAAAATTTAATGGTAGTATGTACATTGATATATCACTAACTTGAAATTTAACGTTAATACGAATATTGATATATCACTAACTTGAAATTTAACGTAATACGTACATTGATATATCAATAACTTGAAATTTAACGTAATATGTACATTGATAATCACTAACTTGAAATTTAACGTTATATGTACATTGATATATCACTAACTTGAAATTTAGCGTGATATGTATTACAATTACAACAAGGTATTATAGTTAAATTCTTGAAAGGGAGAATTGGAAAAAAGGTCCAAACCAAGCAGAAATATCACTTTATCTCAAATTCTTGAGTAATTTACTGTCTGAAAAGTGACGTTGAAATATGTTTTTAGGTCTGGAGGAAATGAAGATGAAATGGCCTTGGCTGTGGACGTAAAATAACATATTTCTCGGATTAGAAGACAGCCCTCTCTCTCTCTCTCTCTCTCTCTCTCTCTCTCTCTCTCTCTCTCTCTCTCTCTCTCTCTCTCTCTCTCTCTCTCTCTCTTAATCATTGCATTTTTTTACTAAAATTTAAGATTTATTTACACCATTTAATTTGTAATTTTCTTATCAAAATTTCCAAATGGCGTTCTTCAAAAACAGCGCCCAAGCCCCCTCTCCACCCAAGCTGGGACCAGGGAGGTCCAGGTCAATGGCTGTTGATGACTCAGCAGATAGACCTATAGGCTCCCCTAAAACCCCCTTTTTAGCTCACAAGGATGGTGAGGTTACAGTGACCAAATGAAACTAACGAGTTTGAGCGGGGACTCGGACACCAGTCTGGTGGTTCGCCAGTCAGGGACGTTATGACATCGGCCATTTAAGAAGATAAGAATGGTCTATACATTATCTACTGTCTCAGTACGTCAACATTTGATGGGACGTAATTACCTCCGCCAATGAACTTGGAAGGAGGTTATGTTTTACCATCTGTTTGTGTGTTTATGTGTGTGCGTGTTTGTCTGCGGACAGCTTCCTGGCTACAATTTAAACCGTAGAGTTATGAAACTTGGTTCTTATTTGAGTGTACGAAAATCCACGCCAATTGATACATGTTAAGGTTGGAGGTCAAGGTCAAGGTCGAGAAATAAGCTGCTGCGGCGGAGATCTTCACTCTACTGGAATGTTTTCACGAATCTGAATATTATTAATATTCCTTTACAGAAATACTGTTTATCTAGTTCAAAGGAATTATTAGT
>NC_090744.1:3572992-3602992 GCF_036898095.1 Palaemon carinicauda | reverse complement strand
AATTCAACACACACACACACACTCACACACACACACACACACACACACACACACACACACACACACACATATATATATATATATATATATATATATATATATATATATATATATATATATATATATATAATGTGTGTGTGTGTATATATATACATACATATATATATATATATATATATATATATATATATATATATATATATATATATATATATATATATATATATATATATATATATATATATATATATATATGTATACATATATATAAATATGTGTGTATATATATATATGTATATATATATATATATATATATATATATATATATATATATATATATATATATATATATATATTATATATATATATATATATATATATATATATATATATATATATATATATATATATATATATATATATATATAACGGATTTTGAGCGAAGCGAAAAATCTATTTTGGGGTGAGATGGCCATGTCGTCCTGATGGAAGTTCCTATAGGGTAGCTTCCTAGGGTATATTACAACTACGGTGATATTCCCAGAGAATTTACCTTAAGGTACCAGAATTCTAACTCCTGGAGCCAGTATCCCTCGTGAAAGGGATATCGCGACATATCAGAGGACGTATTCTTGACACGCCACATGGTAATCTACACCCCGAACAGAGATTACGTATCGCAGGGGTTAATTGGCAAGAAACGAAATCGGGAAAGAAAAAGGGGGAGCCGCTCCCAAGGCTCCCTATCTCCCGTTTCGTAAGCGTGCCTGGCGCCAATCCTGGCGCCATCTGTATTCCTTGTAGCGTACACGAGGTGATACAGATACTGTATGTAGGGAGGGGTCCTACAGCCTTTTCTTAGAAAGGGAAGGGCGGGTCCATCAGGACGACATGGCCATCTCACCCGAAAATAGATTTTTCGCTTCGCTCAAAATCCGTTTTTTGGGCTCAAGCCATGTCGTCCGTATGGAAGTATACCAGAGCATTACTGTATCTGTGGATTCTCAGAACGTGCCGTACTCCCCGGAGGTAATTTTTCCCGGTCGACTAGACTTAGAGACCTAAGATGTTACCGTTATACATCTCTTCAACTAACTATAAACCATGTTAGAGCTTCCTGACCCCTACAGGGAAGAGTCCTACTAGACTCTGGAAAAGTCTCGAAGAGTACATATACCTATGTATGAATACCAGGCAAGCTAATATAGTGGTCTCACCCTATATTAAGTAAAGCATAGTTTATAAAGAACCACTGCGTCAATATGAAATATCGACCAGTTCTCCGTACAATACTTGTATTGGACAATGGTTTATATCCGCATAGGAGGAAACTAGTAAAACCGCCATCGTCCCCTTATGGGACGGAGTCCTCCCGTTAAGGGAAAGCATAAACCAATGCAACATAGCTTGCATAAAGGAACAATTCTATTAGAATTATCCCAGATAAGGTACATAAAATGAATGCTCAATTATACCAATAAATTGACACAGGTGAAGGAGACGCAAGGTTCTCAAGAACCCGTTTATTGACAGACAATAAACAGACAGGTTAACCAAAATTATATATATATATATATATATATATATATATATATATATATATATATATATATATATATATATATATATATATATATATATATATATTTATATATATATATATATATGTATATATATATATATATATATATGTATATATATATATATATATATATATATATATATATATATATATATATATATATATATATATATATATATATATATATATATATATATATATATAAGAAGAGGATAACCCAAAACTTTAAGCATAAGTATGATAGTAAACAGAACTTGTTTACCTGAAAGAAAAAAAAAACATTAAATGCCACTTTTAAGATACCGAGGTATCAAAGTCATAAAAGTCTGTATTACAAATCAATGACATTAGCGTTAGAAACGCTCGGCACACATGTCTGCACTTATGCTAGGTTCACCTTTGGAAATGGAACAGTCTACATGGGCAACTCAGTGCCCTCACTTAGTTTGTAGTACAGTATGTAACTACACACTCACCCTGGAATTAATCGTCCCAATTAAAACCACTGTTCCTCGCAGAGTTAAACAGTAGGGTTAACGACGCGACCCACTGCTACCATAGATCTCTTTAGTTCCTCTACTTGCTTCGCATAGTGGCAAAAGAACACTCTGGAAGACTTCCAGCCAGTGTATGAACAGAGATGTTCAAAATCCATACAATTAAAGAAATTTAAGGATGAGACAACTTTCCTCGGATCGTGACCTGCGGGTGTACTGTCAGGATCCGCTCTGCGAATAAAATATGTGATTTTCGCTCTGAGTTGATTCAGAGATAAATTTGAGCCTGATGTTTCTCCCCTGAATAGTTGACCACCCCTGAAGTCTGAAGTTCTATGAAGATAGACCTTTAGGCATTCTACTGGACATAGAGATGCATCTTCTTTCAGAGGGCAGATTCTCCAGGGACCCCACCTGTTGGTGGGTAACTCATTCTTGGCGAGAAACGTAGGATCCGGAAACAGGTTCAGTTCTCCCCCATCCAGGAACTGAACACGACCTGCCTCTCTCGAGAGGGCTACAATCTCACTAACCCTGGCCCCGGACGCGAGTGCAAATAGGAAAATAACTTTTTGTGTCAAATCCTTTAACGCACACTCTTCATTGCTCAACAGAGAAGCGAAATGAAGAACTTTGTCTAAAGACCATGAAATGGCCTTTGGAGGTGCTGAAGGTCTGAGCCTAGCGCAGGCTTTCGGAACTTTATTAAAGATCTCGTTACCTAGGTCGACCTGGAAGGCATATAGAATGGGTCTTGTCAAAGCAGACTTACACGCCGAAATCGTGTTAGCTGCCAATCCTTGACCATGGAGGTGGATGAAGAAAGATAAGCAGAATTCTGTCGAGATCTCCTGAGAATTCTTCGCCTTGACAAAGGCCACCCATTTTCTCCAAGATGACTCATATTGCCTTCTAGTAGATTTGCACTTATATTCCTCTAGGAAGTCTATGCTGGCTTTCGAAATCCCGAAACGCTTTCTCACCGCTAGGGAGAGAAAATCATGAGCTGCAGGGTCCGGGTTTTCTGTAATGAAGCGCAGACAGTCGACTTCTGGACTCGCTGGGTCAGAACTGGATCTGGTAGCGGTACAAACTTCAGCTGTAGTTCCAATGCCAGGGGGAACCACACGCTGTTCGGCCACTTGTGGGCCACTATTGCCGCTACCCCCTTGAAGGATCTCAGTTTGTTGAGGACCCTCAACAGAAGGTTGTGAGGAGGGAACAGATAAATCCTGGACCATCTGTTCCAGTCGAGGGACATCGCGTCCACTGCTTCCGCTAAGGGGTCCTCGTACGGGGACACGTACAGGGGTAACTTCTTGTTGTCTTTCGTCGCAAAGAGGTCTATCTGCAGTTCTGGGACTTGATTCAGAAGGAAGGAGAATGATCCTGCGTCTAAGGACCATTCCGACTCTATCGATGTGAACCTGGATAGAGCGTCCGCTGTCACATTGCGGACTCCTTGAAGGTGAACTGCCGACAGGTACCACTTCTTCTTTTCCGCCAATCGGAAGCTGGCCAACATCACCTGGTTGAGAGGTGGTGACCTCGATCCTTGTCGATTCAAGCATCTCACAACTACCTTGCTGTCCATCACCAACCTTATGTGGATCGAGTGAAGCGGGGAAACTTTCTTTAAGGTAAGGAGCACTGCCATAGCTTCTAGAAAGTTTATGTGAAAGGTCTTGAATAGCTTGGACCAAGTCCCCTGGACTTTTTTCCGATGAGAGTGACCTCCCCATCCCTCCTTCGAGGCGTCTGAGTGAATCGTCACCGACGGGTGAGGTGGCTGAAGAAGAACCGGCTTCTTTAGATGTCTGGTTTGGGACCAAGGCCTGAGAAGAGTACGTAGCCAAAGCGGAACTGGTCTTCTCAGATCTCTTCGCGCGTTTGATGCATAACTTCTCCAAACTCCGGTTGCATCCTTTAGCTGTGCTCTTAGCACTGGGTCTGTCACCGAAGCAAACTGGAGAGAGCCCAGTACCCTCTCCTGTTCGCGTCTTGATATCCTTTCGGAATCTAGAAGTCTCTTGACAGGACTCGCTATCTCCTTCCTTTTCTTCGCCGGGATGGAGAAACGGTGTGACAAAAGGTCCCAGTGGATTCCCAGCCACCGGAACTTTTGAGATGGAGAAAGTCGAGACTTTTTTCTGTTGATCTTGAAACCTAGGTACTCTAGGAACTGGATCACTTGACTGGAAGCTTGCAAGCATTCTGTCTTGGATGCTGCCCACACCAACCAGTCGTCCAGGTAGGCTACTACCTGAATTCCTTTTAGGCGTAATTGTTTGAGAACTACGCTCGCAAGCTTCGTAAAAATCCTTGGAGCTATGTTTAGCCCAAATGGCATGGCTCTGAAGACGTATAGTCTTCGTTGTAGCCTGAACCCTAGGTAGGGGGAGAGTCGACGGTTGATTGGAATGTGCCAATAGGTGTCTGACAAGTCTATAGAGACGGAATATGCCCTCTTGGGCAGTAAGGTCCTTATGTGTTGCAGTGTTAGCATCTTGAATTTGCAATTCACCATGAACTTGTTGAGTGGCGACAAGTCCAGAATGACTCTGAGCTTTCCCGAGTCTTTCTTGGGAACACAAAACAGCCTCCCTTGGAATTTGATGGACTTCACCCTTCGGATCACTTTTTTCTCCAACAGTTCTTGAACGTACTCCTCCAGAACGGGGGTGGAGTGTTGGAAAAACCGAGGGCACGGGGGTGGAGTGCTGTACCAGCTCCAGCCCAGTCCATTCTTGAGTAGGCTGTGGGCCCAGGGATCGAAGGTCCACCGATCCCGAAATTTCAGAAGTCTCCCTCCTACCGGTATCATCCCACTTGGACTGCCGTCCCCACTGAAAAGTGGTCGGGGTTTGTGCCACGATCTGGGGCACTGGAGGCAATGGCAATTGCAGTTGCTGTTGCTGTCTAAAAGGCTTGGCTGGCCGAGACGGTAGCCTAGTCCTCATAGTCTTCCTCTTTGGTTGAGGACCCTCATCCGGGTAAGACTTTCTTTAGATAGCCACGCCCCACTTCTGGAGAAGGTTTCTATTCTCCAAGGCGGCCTTATCAACTACTTCTTTGACCAAATCGGTAGGGGAAAGGTCTTTGCCCCAAATGTTGTAGGAGATTAGTTTCCTTGGCTCGTACCTCACCGTAGCCGAGGTGAACACGAACTCCCTACAAGCTCTCCTCGCCTTGACGAAGCCATAAAGGTCCTTCGTCACTGTGGCCAGATGAGTCTTGGCCACCACCATGAACATTTCATGGACCTTGGGGTCACTTTCCATCGTCTCAAGAGTAGTCTGAAGAGACATTGAGGCAGCCAGTCTTTCTTTTGTCTCGAACTCTCTCCGCAAGAGAAAGTCAGACAGCTTAGGGAGGTCCTCGCCGAACTGACGTCCGGCGATATCAGCCTCCAACTTCCCAACTGAGAACGTAAGATGGACGTCCTTCCAGTCTTTGTGGTCCATAGGCAGGGCCAGCGACAAGGGTTTACACTCCTCCAGGGAGGGGCAAGGCTTGCCGGCCTCGACTGCTTTTAGTACAGCTGCAAACCCTTTCTGTAAAAAGGGGAAGGCTCTAGCAGGAGAGGACACAAAGGAAGGGAGCTTCTTGCTCAATGCAGCTACCTTTGAGTTAGAGAAGCCCCTCTCTTTCAACGAGGATGAAAGCAGAGCTTGAGCCTTAGTTTGGTCCATCACTATGACCTCCTTCAGCTCTGTCTCCTCCTTTGAAGCTGGTTCCTTCCTCAGCCGGACATAACAGTCTGGATATGATGCCTTGCTGGGCCAGAATTCCACCTCCTCTAGGGGAACTAAGCCCAACTTATCCGAGATGACGATCTTTCCAGTCGTCATCGGCATGTGCTCAGCATACCTCCATGGTTTAGCATCTGAGCACAAGGGAAGGTCTTTCAAATTGAGCCTTTTCTGGGGCCCATGTGATTCTGCAAGGCTTTGCATCCGCAGTTCCATTGCAGCCGCCTTCTCCTGATTCTCCTTCTGCATTTGTTGGATCATTCCAACAATGGAGGAGAGGGCCTGTCCCAGCTCTACTGGGAGACCGGCCGATGTTGAGGGAATAGGCTCCGGGATCTGAACAGGAGTAGCCGACACCTCGTCGACCTCTTCCTCTACAACGTCAGGGGCTTGAACTTCACCCAGGGCTTCTGCCAGGAGGTCTTCCTCCAGACGCTCGTCCACGTCAGACATCCTGTCATCTAACTGGATGTCTTGCATAGCGACCGCGACTTCAGCATCCACCTGGATCTGAACTTGGGGGATCTCCTCTTGAGGCTGGGGAATCACTGCATCAGCTGATACCTTAGGGAAAAGATACGCCCTCATCTTCTCACTTGGAAGATAAGGTCCAGAGGTGTTCTTCTGGAAGCCCCTTACCCAGGTACGAAGCTTCTCCCTTGCTATATCCCTTGATTCCGCCACCCTAGGGGAATCAAAGGCCTCAGTAATTAGGTTAGTGCACACAGTACATACCTGAGGGTCCAAATACCGGAGATCACCCTTGGAGACAGCGCATGCTGCGTGTCTCCTACCAAACTCATGTCCGCAGAGGCTCTTGCTGCGGACGTTGCAGAAAACACTTCCGCACTTCGGAGGGTCCTCCTGTAAAGAGAAGAAATTTCCATGAGTATCAAGTGAACTATGTATCACTGGATATGCATAGTATAGCATAACAATTCAGAAAGGTAAGACACACCCTTGTGTTTCCCTCACAACCCATTGCTGCAGCCTTCCAGATAATAAAATCGAATGGTTAATCTCTTCTAGAATAACCAATGCAAAGTTTCCAGAGGAAACAGGTGGAGCTCACACCTAATCAATGATTTTAAAATCCTGGATAATAGACAGGAAAGAACTCACTTTCCTATCTGTAGGGCAACAGCAAAGGGCTCTGCAAAAAAACACAAAAGTGTTAGAACACACAGTGCTGTACCAAAACCCATACTATAGATTTCTTCTTACAGTATCTGTTATACTGAAGAATACTGGTACAGTATAGGAGGTTATGTGCCGGCCGGCACTTGCCGGCCGGCACACACCATAACTAGCTTTAAAGTATACTACTTAACAGCTATAAGGCGGCAGAACGCTGGTTCAAATGCATGTGCCGGCCGGCAGTAACTGCCGGCCGGCAATAGCCAATGTTGGTCGGTAATGACTGCTGACCGACCACTACACAAGGTAGTACCCAGCTGCCGGCCACACTCTTGGCGACCGGCAGACAAGGGCTAACATTAGCCGGCCGGCAAAGGTACAGGACCGATGCCAGCCGGCAGCAAAAGAACCAGAGGACTACAACCGCCCGGCTGCCGGCCTCATAGGACGGCAGCTGGGTCGGGTACAGCACTAGAAGAAAAACAGAATGGATGCCGGGATAAGAGTGTACACTACCTCCAAGCCCGGCAATCCGAAAGAGTGCATATAAGGAAGGGGAGAATCTAATTCAGGCTTCCTGACCAATGCCGTCTGACTCTGCAGGCAGGCATGGATGAGGGACCAAGGGAGGTCCGGGCAGCACTCAAAACAGAAGACCCTTGCCGGCCAGCAGCTCTGCCGGGCGGCAAGGGACTGAGTCAATTCCACATCCTAACCTATTCTAGGTCCAGATGTAGAATGACGGACAGTACTGTAATGGCTAGGCCATTACAGAGATAGAGGGGGAAGGGACAAAAGAGGGTCCTACCAACCTTGCTTTAGTGACGGATCACCCGCAGCCAAGAAACTCATCTTAGCCTAAGGGAGATCCAAGGGGGGAGGCCAGCAATACTTGCCAGCTCCCAGAGCACCAAAGCAAGGTAGGTATTGCTACTCCCAGGGAAAGAAACTTATCCTCCCCCGAGAAAAGCAACAAGGACTAGTCTGGTAGATCACAAAAGAAGGAATCATCTCGTACAGAAACCTTCGGTAGTGACCTAAGGAGGCTAAGCCTCCTATGTCTGTGTCAGGCCAGCGAGGGAGACTCTACCCCAAGCCAGACAAACACAGACTCAGACTAAAAAACTTTGTTGTTCTGTCCCTCTTTGAACCAGACTTACTGGAACAGGAAGGTACAGTAACACCCCAGTATAGTTTTATCGAAAATTAATTCAGATAAACCACTTAGGGATAAGCCCAAGGCTTAAACAGAGGGAAAGGGATTGCATTCCTTCTCCGAAGAAAAGAAAGCAACCGGGGAGTATGAGAAAGTATACTAAGGCTCCATAAGCAACTTAGCCTAGGCACCAAGAGAATCGATAACCTAAATCACCGAAACTCACCCGTATACTATCTTGGAAATATTCAACATAATCTTAAATGTATAAAACATAGCCTAAAGCTTCAATAAAATTTTAATACACTCGGAAAAACCAAAATCATGCATGAAGTACTAGGACCAAACGACTAGGCTACATGGCCTAGCGTAGGCCAGAATTGGCGAATACTTCGCCAAAATAATACTAAAGCACGAAAGGAAATCCTATTTTACGCTAAATAGCTAAAATTTATTAAAGCAAAACAACCGGGAATATCACTCTGACTAACTAAACTTATACCTAGCGAGCGACAGCGTCCATGACGCCTCCAGTAGGCTACGGCTCTTGTAACAAAGATTAAACCTATTAATCACTTAAAAAATTACCAAGAGCCTACATTTATACATAAAAGACATGGTACTCAACTTATCAGAGGCCGACGAAGTTGGAGAAGCCATGAAAAGTAGAATAAATCCAAGATTTGCGAGAAACACAGGAAAAAACACCTCGTGTACGCTACAAGGAATACAGATGGCGCCAGGACTGGCGCCAGGCACGCTTACGATACGGGAGATAGGGAGCCTTGGGAGCGGCTCCCCCTTTTTCTTTCCCGATTTCGTTTCTTGCCAATTGACCCCTGCGATACGTAATCTCTGTTCGGGGTGTAGATTGCCATGTGGCGTGTCAAGAATACGTCCTCTGATATGTCGCGATATCCCTTTCACGAGGGATACTCGCTTCAGAAGTTAGAGTTCTGGTACCTTAAGGTAAATTCTCTGGGAATATCGCCGTAGTTGTAATATACCCTAGGAAGCTACCCTATAGGAACTTCCATCAGGACGACATGGCTTGAGCCCAAATATATATATATATATGTATATATATATATATATATATATATATATATATATATATATATATATATATATATATATATATATATATATATATATCTTTTACAACGTTATTTCTGTTCTGTTTGTATCATAATTCCTAAAAATTAATCGTCTAACAATATCATGATATACAGTATATTGAGTTGTTGCCTCATATTTTAGCCTTTCTATCAAGATATATTGAAACTAAAAAGAATAATGAAAATGATAAATTTTCTGTCTTCCGTTTATCGTTGTCAACCATTGCTATTTTTTTAGCTGGTGTATGGCAATAATAAACATAAAATAAAGTTTATATACAGCAACATTTACACATACATACATATACCAAGGCACTTCCCCCAATTTTGGGGGGTAGCCGACAGCAACAATGAAACAAAACAAAAAGGGGACCTCTACTCTCTACGTTCCTTCAGCCTAACCAGGGACTCAACCGAGTTCAGCTGGTACTGCTAGGGTGCCACAGCCCAACCTCCCACATTATCCACCACAGATGAAGCTTCATAATGCTGAGTCCCCTACTGCTGCTACCTCCGCGGTCATCTAAGGCACCGGAGGAAGCAGCAGGGCCTACTAGAACTGCGTCACAATCGCTCGCCATTCATTCCTATTTCTAGCACGCTCTCTTACCTCTCTCACATCTATCCTCCTATCACCCAGAGCTTTCTTCACACCATCCATCCACCCAAACCTTGGCCTTCCTCTTGTACTTCTCCCATCAACTCTTGCATTCCTCCCCTTCTTTAGCAGACAACCATTTTCCATTCTCTCAACATGGCCAAACCACCTCAACACATTCATATCCACTCTAGCCGCTAACTCATTTCTTACACCCGTTCTCTCCCTCACCACTTCGTTCCTAACCCTATCTACTCGAGATACACCAGCCATACTCCTTAGACACTTCATCTCAAACACATTCAATTTCTGTCTCTCCATCACTTTCGTTCCCCACAACTCCGATCCATACATCACAGTTGGTACAATCACTTTCTCATATAGAACTCTCTTTACATTCATGCCCAACCCTCTATTTTTTACTACTCCCTTAACTGCCCCCAACACTTTGCAACCTTCATTCACTCTCTGACGTACATCTGCTTCCACTCCACCATTTGCTGCAACAACAGACCCCAAGTACTTAAACTGATCCACCTCCTCAAGTAACTCTCCATTCAACATGACATTCAACCTTGCACCACCTTCCCTTCTCGTACATCTCATAACCTTACTCTTACCCACATTAACTCTCAACTTCCTTCTCTCACAAACCCTTCCAAATTCTGTCACTAGTCGGTCAAGCTTCTCTTCTGTGTCTGCTACCAGTACAGTATCATCCGCAAACAACAACTGATTTACCTCCCATTCATGATCATTCTCGCCTACCAGTTTTAATCCTCGTCCAAGCACTCGAGCATTCACCTCTCTCACCACTCCATCAACATACAAGTTAAACAACCACGGCGACATCACACATCCCTGTCTCAGCCCCACTCTCACCGGAAACCAATCACTCACTTCATTTCCTATTCTAACACATGCTTTACTACCTTTGTAGAAACTTTTCACTGCTTGCAACAACCTTCCACCAACTCCATATAACCTCATCACATTCCACATTGCTTCCCTATCAACTCTATCATATGCTTTCTCCAGATCCATAAACGCAACATACACCTCCTTACCTTTTGCTAAATATTTCTCGCATATCTGCCTAACTGTAAAAATCTGATTCATACAACCCCTACCTCTTCTAAAACCACCCTGTACTTCCAAGATTGCATTCTCTGTTTTATCCTTAATCCTATTAATCAACACTCTACCATACACTTTTCCAACTACACTCAATAAACTAATACCTCTTGAATTACAACACTTATGCACATCTCCCTTACCCTTATATAGTGGTACAATACATGCACAAACCCAATCTACTGGTACCATTGACAACACAAAACACATATTAAACAATCTCACCAACCATTCAAGTACAGTCACACCCCCTTCCTTCAACATCTCAGCTTTCACACCATCCATACCAGATGCTTTTCCTACTCTCGTTTCATCTAGTGCTCTCCTCACTTCCTCTATGTTAATCTCTCTCTCATTCTCATCTCCCATCACTGGCACCTCAACACCTGGAACAGCAATTATATCTGCCTCCCTATTATCCTCAACATTCAGCAAACTTTCAAAATATTCCGCCCACCTTTTCCTTGCCTCCTCTCCTTTTAACAACCTTCCATTTCCATCTTTCACTGTCTCTTCAATTCTTGCGCCAGCCTTCCTTACTCTCTTCACTTCTTTCCTAAACTTCTTCTTATTCTCTTCATATGACTGACCCAGTCCCTGACCCCACCTCAGGTCAGCTGCCCTCTTCGCCTCACGTACCTTGCGCTTTACTTCCACCTTTTTCTCTCTATATTTGTCATACTTCTCTATACTATTACTCTTCAGCCATTCTTCAAAAGCCCTCTTTTTCTCTTCCACTTTTACCTTCACTCCTTCATTCCACCATTCACTGCCCTTCCTCATGCTGCCTCCAACAACCTTCTTGCCACATACATCACTTGCAATCCCAACAAAATTTTCTTTTACTAACTTCCACTCCTCCTCTAAATTACCAGTTTCTCTTACTCTCACCTCGTCATATGCCATTTTCAACCTTTCCTGATATTTACTTTTTACCCCCGGTTTTATTAGCTTTTCAACCCTCACTACCTCCCTTTTACATCACACCTACTCTATTCCCCCACTCTTTTGCTACAACTAATTTTCCTTCCACCAAAAAATGATTAGACATACCGTTAGCCATACCCCTAAACACGTGCACGTCTTTCAATCTTCCAAACATTCTTTTAGTTATCAACACATAATCCATTAATGCCCTTTCTACTACTCTTCCATTTGCCACTCTTACCCATGTATACTTATTTTTATCTTTCTTTTTGAAGAAGCTAGCACTTATTACCATCTCTTGTTCAACACACATATCTACCAGTCTTTCACCACTCTCATTTTCACCTGGTACGCCATACTTACTAATGACACCTTCTACCTCTCCAGCGCCCACTCTAGCATTTAAGTCACCCATAACAACTACATAATTCCTTCTACCCAGTCCTTCTACACACCTAGTTAATTCATTCCAGAACTCATTCCGCTCTTCTTCACTTTTCTCACTACCTGGCCCATACGCACTGACAAACGACCAACATTCCCTACCCAATCTAACCCTTACCCACATTAACCTAGATGATATCTCCTTCCATTCCACTACTTTACCTGTCATCCATTCACTCAGTAGTAACGCCACACCCTCTCTCGCTCTTCCCCTTTCAATCCCAGACACTCTACCAGACATTTCACCAAACATCACTTCACCCTTTCCTTTCATCTTTGTCTCACACAAGGCCAATACATCCATCCTTCTACTTCTAAACATACTTCCAATCTCACATCTTTTACTCTCTATCGTACTACATCCACGCACATTCAAACACCCCAAAACTAGAGTGCGGGGAGCAGTCACTCTCCCCCCAGCTCCATCTCCTTGTCGATGGGTCCTAGGAATTTTATACAGGAGAGGGGGTTCCCAGCCCCCTCGTCCCGTCCCTTTTAGTCGCCTCGTACGACACGCAGGGATAACGTTGGCGCTATTCTAATTTTTATATGCCCCCGCGGCCACAGGGGGCTATATGCCCCCGCGGCCACAGGGGGCTATATGCCCCCGCGGCCACAGGGGGCCGCGGGGGCATTTAATTCAAAAGAAATCTAAAAATTATAAACATCTTTAGTAAATTTATATTTTCTCTCCCCTTCATTAAACGAATGAACTGAAAATACCCTTTAACACAAATCTAATCTACCAGTATATTCAAATTCCCTAAATTCTCTCATGCAAATATCTCATGTCCTCTCCTTCTCCATTAGATTCTCAACGAAGGAAGGAAGTAGCTAATGGAGCTGTGGAAGGTTACAGTTAATTTTGCATTTACCGTAATGAATTTATCAAAATGATTAGTGTGTCGTGAGATCGCTGTCATGACCTTTGTGCTGATGGACTGGTGTGTTCATTTTAAATTCAGTTTTTTATAATAAATTCTATTTAATAAAAAAGGGAATTACTATCAAAAGATTAATGAGGATTACCTAATGAATTATGAGTTGTTGTGGCCTATTGGTAACGTCCCTGCCTGGCTTTCTGTCGGACTGGGGTTAGAGTCTCGCTCGAATTCGATGGTTTATTGTAGTGTCTGTAACTTCAGGAAGCCTATAGATCTACCTGGTGAGTCATCAGCAGCTAGTGCCTGGTCTTCCCTGGTCCTAGCTTGGTTACGGGCTGCTAACGCAAGAGACCGTGTCTTGCATAAGGCAAGGCGTTCTTAAACGAACGAACGAACGAACCTAGCTTGGGTAAAGAGATGGTTTGGGCGCAGATCATATGTATATATGGTCAATCTCTAGGTCATTGTCCTGCTAGGGTATTGTCACTGTCCCTTGCCTCTACCATTCGAGTCCTATTTAAACTTGTTAGTTTCTTTGGTCGCTGCAACCTCAACATCACTGTGAGCTAAGGATGGGGGCTTTGAGGGGCTTATAAGTCTATCTGCTGAATCATCAGCAGCTATTGCCTGGTCTTCCCTGGTCCTAGCTTGAATGGAGAGATGGCTTGGGCGCAGATCATATGTATATATGGTTAGTCTCTAGGCCATTGTCCTTGCTAAGATATTGTCACTGTCCCTTGCCTCTGCTATTCATGAGCGACCTTTAAACGTTTGAAATTGTCTTTTTGGGGAAGAACAGTAAGATCTTAGAATGAGAGAAGGGGGAACGAAGAAAAGTTAGGAGGAGAAAGGAAGAAAGGGGTAGGTAGGAGTTAACACATTCTAAGATGTATAATTGAAGCAAAAAATAACGTCAATTCTTTAAAACTTCCCAACTTCAAAACTTTTTTAACTATGGTAAGCAGCTCATCTAGGAGAAGGATACTCCAAAATTAAAGCATTGTTCTCTAGTCTTGGGTAGTGCCATATCCCCTTTACTATGGTCTTTCACTGTCTCGGGGTAGAGGTCTCTTGCTTGAGGGTACACTCGGGCAAACTGTTTTGTCTTATTTCTCTTCCTTTTGTTTTTGTTTTTTAAAGTTTGTATAGTTTATATTAATTGTTGATTATTTTTCTTATAGTTTCCTTCTATCCTTTCCTCACTGGGCTATTTTCCTTGTTGGAGCCCTCGGACTTATAGCATTCTGTTTTTCCCACTAGGGTTGTAGCTTAGCAAGTAATAATAATAATAATAATAATAATAATAATAATAATAATAATAATAATAATAATGATATATAATTTAACGAAGCTCTACAATATGAACTGATTTACAGACATTTTGCAAGATGAATTTGAAAGATCTTACTAAGCTATACAAGCAAATGGTTCAAAATTTTCATCAATACAGCTAGAAATTGCCCATTTATCAAAAAAATTTCAATGCCATAACAGACCTTTGCTTCTTGGATGTTCTCTCTCTCTCTCTCTCTCTCTCTCTCTCTCTCTCTCTCTCTCTCTCTCTCTCTCTCTCTCTCTCTCTCTGTGTGCTAACCCTTCACCTATCTCCACCTCAACAGGTTTATGGTCAATTTGCAGCTTTGCAAAGGGCCATAAAACAACGAGAGGAAAATTAATTCTATTTGAACCTCTCTTAACGATGCTTCGTAAAGATACAAGATTACAAAGGCGGATAAGGGAAGGAAACTTGTTCACAGTGATCAGGGTAACAAAATGCTCGTCATGAATGAGGATGGCGTAGGAAAATTGAAAGCAAGCAATTTAACACAGAATGCAAGAACAAAAACGTCATTTAGGGGGCGTAACATTAATCAATATTTTAAACTCTGGAAACAAAGCAAATATCTCTTTTTTATGACAAATTGTTACGATACTGAAAGGGTTTGGTTTTCACAATAAATTGGTTTTTATGTTATTTGTTTACTAGTGTACCCAAGCCTTCAAAAATTACACAGAGATTCACCCATTCCCACCCCCTTACCCTTTCCTAACTACAACCCGCTGGTTCGGCAACTTGTATGACTACTCTCTCCCATCTGAGTGTGACAATATATATATATATATATATATATATATATATATATATATATATATATATATATATATATATATATATTATATACACATATATATGAATATGTAGGAAGATATACTTCCAAGAACTGCCCTACTAGCTCTAAAATCAAACCGATCAAGGAACATAAAACCATATAAAAGACTTATCATATGAATAATAAGTTTTTTATATGGTTTTATGTTCCTTTATTGGTTTGATTTTAGAGCTAGTAGGGAAGTTCTTGGAAGTATATCTTGCTAACTGTGTACTCAGGAGGATTTTTATTATTTATATATGTGTATATATACTGTATATATATATATATATATATATATATATATATATATATATATATATATATATATATATATATACTATATATGTATATATATATATATATATATATATATATATATATATATATATATATACTAGTTAGGTCACAAAACCTATTCTATGAGTTTCTATCTAAAAAAAAAATAACTTAAAAGCTAATTTTGAGTATATGTGTAAGCGCGTGTGTATACGTGTGTACGTGTCTGTCTGTTAGTCTGTACATATGTGTGTCTTGCTTCTATAATGAATTCACTGTTCCCAGGATGGTGTTTACAAATCATATTCTCATACTTAAAACCAACTATAATCATTTTTTTTAATGAGGCGGATTTGCACCGACTCGCAGTGGTGCCCATTGAGCTCGGAAAAGTTTCCTGCTCTCTGATTGGTTAGGATTATCTTGTTTAACCAATCAGCGATCAGGAAACTGTTCCAAGCTGAAAGGGCACCCCTGCGAGTCAGTGCAAATTTGCCTCACTAAAAAGAATTGACTATAGTTTTGGTTTAAAAAAACAATTCTATGAGTATTTCATCTGAAAAAAAAGCTAATTCGGAAAAATGCAAATAAGTTTGATTGTACATTCGTTAATTGAAATTGTTCCCCTTGTCACAAAAAAAAAAAAAAAAAAATATGTCCCGTTGTAGAATTGAATTAATAATTGGAATCCATATTGAGCATTACATAAGTCAGGGCTGTGTGTTACCCTATTCATTAATATAACAATGTTTACATAAAAAGCGGTATGCATTCAATTTATGTCAAATGAGTCGTATTTAGCCATTTATAATAACCTTGGTATAGTTTTGACTTCATTTTCTCTTAACTCGTTGATTGACTTGTTTACTACCACACACACACACATGCTGAGTCATCACCAACCATTGCCTGGCTCTCCTTGGTCCTACCTTGAGTGGAAGGGTCTTGGAAAGCTGATCATATGTATATATTGTCAGTCTCTAGGGCATTATCACTGTCCCTTGCTACAGCTATTCATGAATGGCCTTTAAACCTTTAAAAATGTCTTCCTCTACCATCCACGAAAGCCTTCTTCTCCAAATCACCCTTCATCTTATCAAGTAATCTAATCAATAGAGTCATTTCTAGACAACCCCCCCCCCACCCCCCCACCCCTCTATAACTGGTTACAAATACGTTTCACTGATTTCCCTATTATAGGATTGGGGAAAAGAACCCTGGTTGAGAAACTCTATTCCAATTCGAAGGGCAATGAGTTTAACAATACCGATAGGATTTGATCACTTTATGATATTGAAGATTGATCCTGGAATTATTAAATGCATAAAAGGAAAACGAAATTATGAAAGGTCTCTCTGTTTCATTGTACAATTCTTAAAACTAATATATATATATATATATATATATATATATATATATATATATATATATATATATATATATATATATATATATATATATATATATATATAGTTTCTCCCAAACAAAAAAGCATCAACAAGACTTTTGATTAATATTATAGTTTTATAATCACAATCGATCTGAAATAAATCTTGGATTGTGTTTTATAATTTTTTTTTAATAGTTCAGTCCTTGTGAACATTTTTAAAAATACATAACTATGTTCTTGAAGAACTCTGAAAACCAGGGTGACTTTTTTCAAGTCATTGTTTTATTGACAAACTGAAATGGTTTTATCCTCTATTTTAAGATTATTTGGGTCACTCATATAAATCCATTAGTAAACTTGTCATTCTTGTAGCAATTAATTTCATAAAGTTTAAGGAAGTTTGAATTTTAATCAAACTTGCCATTCTTGTATCAATTAATTTCATAAAGTTTAGGGAAGTTTGAATTTTAATTAAATTCTCGTATTAATTAATTTGATAAAGTTTATGCAAGTTTAATTCATATGTAAACCTGCCACTCTTAAATTGATCTTATAAAGCTTAATGATTTTAAGTTTTAAGTAAACTTGCCACTTTTATATCAAGTATTTTCATAAAACTTATGGAAGTTTAATTCTTAAGTAAACCAGCTATTCTTGTATAATTAATCTCATAAAGCTTATGGAATTTTAATTTGAAGAACGCCTGTATCATTGTTTCAAAATATTTTGCTCTTAAATATATAACATTAAATCATATGAGATTAAATACCGGATTCAATAAGAAAATCAAAAAGAAATATATCGTACATAATAAAAGAAAAGTATCACCAAGAATTGCTAGATTAACAAGTCCTCCCTAAATCTGTTTTGCTGACAGTCAAGCTGAACAGATCCTACAGGATCCTTCTTTTAACCTCACTAATAAGAAGGATAGAGGAGCTTAGGTGGTCGAAATTATCAATGTATTGTTAAGAATCCTGTCTTTTTGTTCGGAAGAAAGAGATCCAAGATAAAGGAAGATACTATTCTCTTCCTTATTGATTTCTGGATATCTGGCAATGATATAAGAAATAAAGTCTTGTAAATATTTCATACTCTCTCTCTCTCTCTCTCTCTCTCTCTCTCTCTCTCTCTCTCTCTCTCTCTCTCTCTCTCTCTCTCTCTCTCTCTCTCTCTCTCAGACAGAAAGGATTAAAATAACCTCCAGTCTCTCTCTCTCTCTCTCTCTCTCTCTCTCTCTCTCTCTCTCTCTCTCTCTCTCTCTCTCTCTTAGACAAAAAGGAATAAATATCCTTCACACAATTTACGAAAAAGAGAAAAAAAAACAGGAAAGACAGATCCAGGGCACCTTTAATGCATTTGACACCAGCCACAAAAAAAAAAAAAAAAATATTCCAAATGTAGGACAGGAAACAGAATAATAGTACATCTGTCAGAGCGGTAAAAAAGGAAAAAGAAATAAATTTTTTTGGGACAGTAGGCCTGACTGAGCTAAGATTGAACTCCTAGTCGAGAAATACATGACCTGAAAAAAAGGGGGACTTGAAAAACAGATAGAGAAGAGATAGTGGATCTTTTTGTTTTTCTTGCTAGCAGAAGATTTTTTTTTCATAGCAATTAAATTTGAGTTATATCTCTTCAACGCAAATAGATTATAATCAGTAAGATACTATTATTTTTCAAGTTTACTCTTCAGCTTATAAAGACAAAAAGCAAGTAATCTATATATATATATATATATATATATATATATATATATATATATATATATATATATATATATATATATATATATATATATACATATATATATATATTCAAATAAGCCATATATATTTTTGATATATTAATGTCTGGATTCTCTTAACGACCTCGGGATCAGAGCCCCAGGCGAAATCACACAAAGACAAGAGCTTGGCTCCGGCCGGGAATCGAACCCTGGTCGGCAAGCTTATATAGACAGTGACTAACCCATTCGGGTTCGATTCCCGGCCGGAGCCAAGCTCTTGTCTTTGTGTGATTTCGCCTGGGGCTCTGATCCCGAGGTCGTTAAGAGAATCCAGACATTAATATATCAAAAATATATATGGCTTATTTGAATATGAAAAACACGTAAAAATGTGCAAAATTTATCATATATATATATATATATATATATATATATATATATATATATATATATATATATATATATATATATATATATATATATATATGTATATATATACATATACATACACACACATATATATATATATATATATATATATATATATATATATATATATATATATATATATATATATATTCGTAAAAATCCTGGAATAAATATTGCCAGCCTTTAATGTTTTTAAAACGGATATATCAACACAAAGGAGTGATATTGCTGTCACCAACTCGTAAAAAATGATAACAAAGTAGAGTAAAGTTACGGTCGTCTGTATTTTACTGAAATACTGTTGAGGATAGTATATTTTTGCGGAGAAATTCCGATTAAAATTACTTTTTTTTATTGTGTATAGTGGTAGTTTTCTAACAACCCTACCACAAGGGTTAATAATACTTTTGATATGCGAGGAAAATTGTCTTACTCCTGAATTTCGAGTGAAAAAAAAAACTCTTTTGAAAATTAATTTATGGCAAATGCTTTGAAGCAATTTATTGTCGATAAAAAATGCATAACATTTCTTATTTCAATTAAAGGATTGATTACCAATGCATATTCTGAAAAAAATCATTTGCGTATTTTAATATTCAAATTGATATAATGTTTTATCTTGCAAACGTTTAAAGTTCATTATGATCTATTAAAAAACCGAATATTTTTATTTAATTGAAAAGCAAAAATTTTAGAGTTTTACGCAGAAAGCAAATCAATTCCATTTCTGTTTGGGAAAATTAATAAAAAGGTAAACAGAGAAAAAATAATTAAAGCAAAAATGGTTCATGGAAATATGCCTAAAAGAATTAGGTCATTTCCAGTGGGGAAATGATTGTGCAAAAACACATTCCAAGCGTTATTATAAAACATTTCTTGCGCAAAAACTCCAAACCCATTCCTACCTTTTTACCAGGCCAACACGAACTGCTAAATTCCTATCACCATTCCAGTCCAATCCTTCTCCACTATCTGTGACTGTTCTACGCAAAATCCATGAGGAGTATAAACAACATAGGTGACAACACATTCCCTTGGAGTATCATATTTTTAACAAGTTCTTTTTTTACACCAACACTTTGAAGCTTGGTCGGACCTCTCTCAAAGACAAAAAGGATAATTTGTTTGAATTTGTTTCTGTGAGCTTTGTTTTTATATCTGTTTATATTTCTCTTAGGGTGACTTCCTGTCTTTCTCTGTTTCTTTCAACACTTGTTACACTGTTAGAAATTTGTCGTAAAAAGATAGCGGTAAAAATTCTGGAATAAATGTTGCCAGGCATTTACAGATTTAAAAACGGATATATTGACGTAACGGAGTGATATTGAGATCACCAAGCCGTAAAAGATAATAACAAAGTTGGGTACAAATTAAGGTCGACTGTACTTTACTGAAATACGGCTGAGAACAGTATATTTTTACGGAGAATTCTCGAATAGTTTTTTTTTTTTTTTTTTTTTTTTTTTTTTTTTTTTTTTTTTTTTTTTTTCAAGTGTAGTTAGCTAATGAAAAAAAAGTTAAGGAAATGTCAATCTCAATTACAGTTCTGCCTTGGACTTGGTGTTTTTTTTTTTTTTTTTTTTTTCTTTTTTTTTTAGATAGGGAATTTTTGATTGCTACACAATTTAATTCAAATTTCAGTCCGACATAGTTTCTTGTCTTACTTCGATAATAATCATATTATGTTGAGTGAAGAAAATTAATTCAAAATAGTGGCCATAGTTGCAGTTCAATTGAATCCAATTTATTTTGGCATTTAAAAGCGCAATAATCATATCACATATTGTGAAGAAAATTAATTCAAAATAATGTCCTTAGTTTCAGTTCAGTTGAATCAGATTTATTTTGGCGATTCAAAAGTGAAATCATCATATTACATTTTGTGAAGATAAGTAATCCAAAATAATGTCCTCACTCAAAGAGTTCTCTTAAATTAGATTTCTCCGAGACAAAGTCATAAACGTTTCCAAACATTTTAGCAAGATATTCCGTTGCATAATAGTATGCAAATAGGAGTTCAGGAGTTCTGTAACAAGGATGACTAGAGAAAAATTCGGCTATTACCCTTGTGTAAACGTTCACTTATTATTATTATTATTATTATTATTATTATTATTATTATTATTATTATTATTATTTGCTAAGCTACAACCAGAGTGGGAAAGCTATAGATCTACTGTACCAGCTGAGTCATCAGCAGCCATTGCCTGTCCCTCCCTGGCCCTAGCTTAGGTAGAGAGGAGGCTTGGGAGTCTCTAAGGCATTGTCACTGACTCTTGCCTCTGCCATTCATGAGTGACTTTTGTTATGGTCAGTCTCTAGGACATTGTCCTGCTAGGGCATTGTCACTGACTCTTTCCTCTGCCATCCATGAGTGATTTTTATTATGGTCAGTCTCCAGGACATTGTCCTGCTAGGGCATTGTACCTGACTCTTTCCTCTGCCATCCATGAGTGTTTTTTATTATGGTCAGTGTCCAGGATATTGTCCTGCTAGGGCATTGCCACTGTTCCTTACCTCTGCTATTCATGAGTAACCTTTAAAAGAAATTTGAAGAACCTATGTAGCACTGATATCCAAGACTAAAAAAGTCAGTAATCCAAAGGTATTATGAATTCAAATCGTAAATCCCATATCCTCTGGTAAAATTTCCTCGCATCAGAAATTCCTTTTCTGACATGAGACCCTGGATGCAATCAACTACTCTTTTACTACCCTCGTTTCCTTGCCTCTGATAGGGTAATTAAGGCATAATGGCTTCATTTAACCTTTTTGAAAAACTTTTCTTTTCCGGTTTCTTTCTCATTGGATGCTCCAAACTGCTCTTCGATCGGAGAGAAAAAATAAATAAGATTAAAGATTTTGATAAGTATTTGAATTTGGTTTGATTTTGAGCTTTTATAAGTCATATAATATTGATATTAAAGGTAAATGAGGACGGCTAGATCTTCAGGTAGATATGCGCACAGACGCACACACATACACAAATTCAACCCTTCCCACCCCCTCCCCCTTTCCTAACTACAGCACGGCAGTTGTGGTTTCAGAGTGTAACTCTTGGGGTAACCCTTCTCAATAGGGTATGACTACTTTCTCTTCACCCCCGTAACAGAGGAATAGAGAGAGAGACCGAGTAGTTATAACCTTTGCAACACTGCCTCCAAAGATTATCTTCTTATACGGTTTTGTCTTTTCCTCCACGTCAGGTTTAATACTTCCTTTTTCTTTTAGATATTTGTTTGGAAGACCCAGGCCTACATGGCTAAGAAATATGAAGCGCGAAGTAGGAGATGATGAATGGAGAAGTATTGAAATAAAAGCTCAAGATAAAGACGACTGGCTAAATCTAACCTAGGCCCTTTGCGTCAATAGGCGTAGGAGGAGATGATGATCTTTGTTTCACTAAATAAAGATAATCCTACTATTTAATTACCCTAGTAGTACCAGCCGAACTCGGCTGAGTCCCTCACGCTGGGAGGAACCTAGAGAGGAAAAGTCCCCTTTTTTCATTTGCTTAATGTTGGCTACTCCCCAAGAATTGAGGGAAGTGTCTTGGTATAGGTATGTATGTATTTTCTTTAGGTCTTCCTCGTATGACTGTCAAAGCTCAGTTATTTCATTCCTTTCTTTTCAGGTCAATGACCTCCGCTATCAGGATGCCATTAAACTTCAAATCAATAAATTTACTTTGTCGTAAAAACATTTATGCTATAAACTCCAATGAACAGATGTATATCATAAGCTCAAAAGTATTCTAAAGTACATTTTCTGGATTCATGTTTTCACTAGCTTTGAATATCTGAGAGCTCATCAGGACAGATCCTAGTAATGAAATTACTGAAATGCAAAGAAGGACAAAACATACAAAGCTTATGCAAAGTAATATCAGTCATGAATAGTAGTAGCTTTTGGGATTTCTGTAGTCCAGAAGTCTACGATTGAACTACAAGAACCCTCACGAGAAGAAAGGATTTGAAGGAATCCAAGCGTCCTTTAATGGAAAATGCTTTTTGTAAATTGACAAATGACAGGGATTATCTTATTGTTTGTTATTCCGTCTTCCCTTATCTCATTCTGTCAGTTATTATTATTATTATTATTATTATTATTATTATTATTATTATTATTATTATTATTATTATTACTTGCTAAGCTACAACCCTACTTGGGAAAGCAGAATGCTATAAGCCCGAGGGCTCCAACAGGGAAAATAGCCCAGTGAGGAATGGAAATAAATTAATACACTATCTACTAGAGAAATAATCAACAACTGAAATATAATATTTCAAGAACAGTAACAACCTTTTTTAAAAAAATCATATATAAACTATAAAAACAAGAGAAAGAGATAGAATATCGTGCCATAGTGTACCCTCAAGCAAGAGAACTTTACCCCAAGACAGTGGAAGACCATAGTACAGATGCTATGGTACTACCAAGACTAGAGAACAATGATTTGTTTTTAATCAGAAAAAAAAATAACTTTCTATTTAAGCATATTTTTTTTATAATACAAACTTCTTATATACAACAATACTCTCACGCAGTTCTAGGTAAGTTGCATATGTGAAAAAACACGATGTTTACACAATATTTTGTCGTCCAGTTTTCATCTAATAGACTTGTCCCGCTATTACTTTCTTCCAATGTATGTTAATGTAGTTGTACTGGATAATTGCAGAGTAGTTTCTGATTAATAAGGCTTGGAATTTTCTTGTTTATTAATATATATATACAGGCTTGGCATAGCTAAGATATATATATATATATATATATATATATATATATATATATATATATGTATATATATATATATATACATATATATATATATTTACATATATAAATGTATGTATATATATATATATATATATATATATATATATATATATATATATATATATATATGTATATATATATATATATATATATATATATATATATAAAGTATATATATATGTATATATATGTGTATATATATATATATATATATATATATATATATATATATATATACATATATATATATATATGTATATATATATATGTATATATATATATATATATATATATATATATATATATATATATATATATGTATGTATATATATGGCTATTGATTATTCTGCAGGTAGAGTTATAGTCTCCCCACAATGAGGAATCATTACCTCACAAATATGGTAAGGTTGCAGACACTTCAAGCAATTATCGAGCCTGTGCTGGTCTCGAACTACAGTCCAGCAGATCGCTAGACAGGCACTTTTCCAATAGGCTATTAAAGTATTTGTTTAGTGTTTATATTTTTTGGATAGAAATTTGACACAGTTTTTAAATATCAAACCCCTTTGTTTAGTGTTTATATTTTGTGGATAGATATTTGACACAGTTTTTAAATATCAAACCCTTTTGTTTAGTGTTTATATTTTGTGGACAGAAATTTGAAAGTTTTTAAATATCAAACCCCTTTGTTTAGTGTTTATATTTTGTGGATAGATATTTGTCACAGTTTTTAAATATCTAACCCTTATGTTTAGTGTTTATATTTTGTGGACAGAAATTTGAAAGTTTTTAAATATCGAACCCCTTTGTTTAGTGTTTATATTTTGTGGATAGAAATTTGACGCAGTTTTTAAACATCAAACCCCTTTGTTTAGTGTTTATATTTTGTGGATAGATATTTGACACAGTTTTTAAATATCAAACCCCTTCGTTTAGTGTTTATATTTTGTGGATAGATATTTGACACAGTTTTTAAATATCAAACCCTTTTGTTTAGTGTTTATATTTTGTGGACAGAAATTTGAAAGTTTTTAAATATCAAACCCCTTTGTTTAGTGTTTAGATTTTGTGGTTAGAAATTTGACGCAGTTTTTGAATATCAAACCCCTTTGTTTAGGGTTTATATTTTGTGGATAGATATTTGTCACAGTTTTTGAATATCTAACCCTTATGTTTAGTGTTTATATTTTGTGGACAGAAATTTGAAAGTTTTTAAATATCGAACCCCTTTGTTTAGTGTTTAGATTTTGTGGTTAGAAATTTGACGCAGTTTTTGAATATCAAACCCCTTTGTTTAGTGTTTATATTTTGTGGATAGATATTTGTCACAGTTTTTAAATATCTAACCCTTATGTTTAGTGTTTATATTTTGTGGACAGAAATTTGAAAGTTTTTAAATATCGAACCCCTTTGTTTAGTGTTTATATTTTGTGGATAGAAATTTGACGCAGTTTTTAAACATCAAACCCCTTTGTTTAGTGTTTATATTTTGTGGATAGATATTTGACACAGTTTTTAAATATCAAACCCCTTTGTTTAGTGTTTATATTTTGTGGATAGATATTTGACACAGTTTTTAAATATCAAACCCTTTTGTTTAGTGTTTATATTTTGTGGACAGAAATTTGAAAGTTTTTAAATATCAAACCCCTTTGTTTAGTGTTTAGATTTTGTGGTTAGAAATTTGACGCAGTTTTTGAATATCAAACCCCTTTGTTTAGGGTTTATATTTTGTGGATAGATATTTGACACAGTTTTTAGATATCAAACCCTTTTGTTTAGTGTATATTTTGTGGACAGAAATTTGAAAGTTTTTAAATATCAAACCCCTTTGTTTAGTGTTTATATTTTGTGGATAGAAATTTGACAGTTTTTAAACATCAAACCCCTTTGTTTAGTGTTTATATATTGTGGATAGATATTTGACACAGTTTTTAAATATCAAACCCCTTTGTTTAGTGTTTATATTTTGTAGATAGATATTTGACACAGTTTTTAAATATCAAACCCTTTTGTTTAGTGTTTATATTTTATGGACAGAAATTTGACAGTTTTTAAATATCAAACCCCTTTGTTTAGTGTTTAGATTTAGTGGTTAGAAATTTGACGCAGTTTTTGAATATCAAACCCCTTTGTTTAGGGTTTATATTTTGTGGATAGAAAGTTGACACAGTTTTTAGATATCAAACCCCTTTATCTAGTATTTATATTTTGTGGATAGAAATTTGACACAGTTTTTAAATATCAAACCACTTTGTTTAGTGTGTATATTTTGTGGATAGAAATTTGATACAGTTTATAAATATCAAACCCCTTTGTTTAGTGTTTATATTTCATGGATAGAAAGTTGACACAGTTTTTAAATATCAAACCCCTTTTTTAGTGTTTATATTTTATGGATAAAAATTTGACACAGTTTTTAAATATCAAACCCTTTATTTAGTGTTTATATTTTGTGGATAGAAATTTGACACAGTTTTTAAATATCAAACCCCTTTGTTTAGTGTGTATATTTTGTGGATAGAAATTTAACGCAGTTTTTGAATGTCAAACCCCTTTATTTAGTGTTTATATTTTGTGGATAGAAATTTGACACAGTTTTTAAATATCAAACCCCTTCATCTATTATTTATACTCTTTGGATAGAAATTTGACACAGTTTTTCAAATATCAAACCCCTTTGTTTAGTGTCTATATTTTGTGGATAGAAAGTTGACCCAGTTTTTAAATATCAAATCCCTTTATTTAGTGTTTATATTTTGTGGATGAAAACTTGATATATTTGTGAAATATATAAATCACTGAAAATTCTGTTTTGTGTTACTAAAAAGGTTCTAGTTAAATACAACGAGATAAAACGTGAATGATAGAATAACTTTCCTCTCTTGTGTAGTTGACTTCGTCGATAATGATTGTGGCTACTGAATGATTTAACTTTTTTTACAGTTTTATCATTAGGAAATCAGCATCGAAATAGAAAAAAAATTATTTACCATTTAATCATTTTTTTTCTGACTATAAAATGATTCTCGTTGATTTTGGGGGTAATTTTTCGAGTAGGATTTTTGTCCAATTACTTCTTGTTAATTTTGGGTAACCTGGATACTTTTAGTAAAAAAAAAAAATAAAGAATCCTGTTCCTTTAATTATCAATTAGAGATATTAATTAGCTTAATAAAATGCAGATTCGATACAAAAGTCATGCTATCAAATACTGGTCTTGGTGAATTTCTAAAATTAACTTACCTTCATTGCATTAGAGGAACTGAGTCCCCCACACAGAAAGGAAAAGAATGAAAGCCAGCACAGTGAAATGGAACAAAACAGAATAAACGTTTTAGCGTGTTTTCGTCAAAGAAAACTGCAATTTTATTGTTATATATAATTTGACAGGAAGAAGGGCAAATAGAAAAGCAAATAATGGTAAGGGAAAAGATTAAATAAATCAAGGAGTAGGGAAATACATTTTGATAGTTTATGAAAGTCAATGTTTGAAAAGTACACTCGGGCACACTATTCTATCTTTAATTCTCTTCCTCTTGTTTTGTTAAAGTTTTTATAGCTTATATAGGAGATATTTATTGTAAAGTTGTTGCTCTTCTTAAAATGTTTTATTTTTCATCGTTTCCTTTCCTAACTAAGCTATTTTCCCTGTTGGAGCCCTTGGGCTTATAGAGTCCTGCTTTTCCAACTACGGTTGTAGATTAGCATTTAATAATAATAATAATAATAATAATAATAATAATAATAATAATAATAATAATAATAATAATAAAACAGGGAACGTCTAGTTATGTGGATATCTGCCCGTTTGCTGTTGTCAGAATATTACATAAGTATCTACTGTATATCACATATGAAAATGAAGAATTTTGTTTTGACTTGTTCAAATTTTCGAAAACACTGTAAAATACGCTCTGCCGAGGACAGACCTCCAACACCTAATAAAAATGATCCAGTGAGAGTATTTTATAAGATTTTTTTTCTTTAATTCATATTATGTTTGGGTAGGGAGGTTACTCGAGAGCCATATGTTGATGACATCATGGTTAAGGGCAGATGTAGATGGTTTGGGCATGCTCTTCGCACTCCCCAAGAGAGATTAGTTCACCAAACGTTCAGCTGGGCTCCACAAGGCACTAGAAAAGCTGGAAGACCCAGGCTGTTGTCTAACACTGATAGTAAACAAGGCAATGGTAAGAATATAATTGACTTTGTAAGCCAATTTTCAATTACCACAATTGACACAAGGGAGGAATATCCTTAATGGTATAACCATATATTTTTATTTATTCATTCCAAATTAAAGGAATACTTCATTTCTGCTCGGTTTTACATCGTGGTACCTCAGTGATGAATATTTATTACACAATTCTAACAAACAATATTGAATATTTATGTTACATATTTTTGAAAAACAATTATGAATATCTATGTTACAGTATCCTAACAAACAATAATGAATATTCGTTTTAAAGTATTCTGACAAACAATATTGAATATTTATGTTACAGTACTTTGATAAACAATTATGAATATTTATGTTATAGTATCCTGGCAAATAATAATAAATATTCGTTTTAGATTATTCTAACAAACAATATTGAATATTTGTGTTACAGTATCCTGACAAACAATAATGAATATCTGTGTTACTGTATTATGAAAAACAATTATGAATATTTATGTTATAGTATCCTGACAAAAATAACTAATATTCGTTTCACATTTTGGTAATTTATATGTTTATACTCAAATATAACCTTTTGTGATACTGTTTTTTTCCCAAGGCTCGCTCTTATTTTCTGTTAGATATATGTAACATCTTTTTTTTTCCAGCACTCACATTTATGAAATATCTGATTAATCTACATTTGAATATTACTTCTTTTGATAATCCTTCTATATTTTATCAAAATATCAACAATTATCTACACATAAACTCCTTAGACTAACGGAATTCTATGCTAAAAGCAAAGCATTTTATTTCATATATAAATTCGAAAAGTTTCATTCATTTTTTTTTATTTTACTTTCACTCTAAACAAGATCAGTAATTCATGAATGCTGTGGAATTGGAAAAAATTGAAAAAAATATTTTTACGCAAAAATCGCCAAAAATTATTCTTTTCTACTATTTCTAAAAATGCCCCAGAATCATAAATGGAAAAAATTAGGATTTTTTTTCATCCCTCTGACGCTCACCAGGCTGGAAAAATATTCCTGATCTGCCAAACATCCGGACTTTAGCGGAGAAAAAGCATGCAAATATCTCTCTCTCTCTCTCTCTCTCTCTCTCTCTCTCTCTCTCTCTCTCTCTCTCTCTCAGTTGTGTAATCTGTACTCTACTTATCCAGGGTATTATACCATAAACAACCAAAGTATAAAATTAGAACTATTTTGGTTCTCTCTCTCTCTCTCTCTCTCTCTCTCTCTCTCTCTCTCATGCACCTGTAAAAATTCAATTTCTTTATTAAAGTTGAATATAGCTCTACTGGTTAGCGTATCGTTATAATGATATGCTTATTCGACGAAAAATATCATTTTCAGATTAAATATCGTTAAGAATATCTACCTTACTAATATATTTACTATCTTCTCATGATGTTTCCCCTTATTCCAAAAACCGCTCTATTTGAGTAACGAGCCTTTTGTCTTTTCCAGATTAAGCTAAACCGAATATTTTTCCTTTCCTATTTTCTATTTTGACATAGGCTAGATAAGCTAGCTTCATTCTAACGACCTATCTGCGAGGACTCAAGATTATATTTATAAACTCAAGATTATTTTGTTTGTTTTGGAGAAAAATAAAAAAAGAAGCTCTAAAACGTTGAGGAGAAAGAATTCATAATTCTAAAGTTCTCCCGACTTGACTCCAGGCGGCTACGGATATAATTGCTCTCAAATGTCATATCCCTCTCTCTCTCTCTCTCTCTCTCTCTCTCTCTCTCTCTCTCTCTCTCTCTCTCTCGCAAGAGATTTACAGTCTTACATTTCTTCTCCTATGCAGCGAA
>NC_090744.1:3555492-3567992 GCF_036898095.1 Palaemon carinicauda | reverse complement strand
TGTGTATGAAAATCAACGCCAATTAATACATGTTAAGGTCAAAGATCAAGGTCAAAGCCGAGCAAAAGTTCAAGAAATAAGCTGCCACGGTGGAGGTCTGCGTTCAACTGAGTGCCCCTCTACTTCAAAATGTTTCTAAATTATAATACTTTTTAAGATTCTTGTTTCATTCAAATCTTCTTACTAAATATCCTGATTCCCCTTCTCATCTTGACCTCCGGTTTCTTTGCATTTCTGTCTCTACATTTATCAACCTTTTACCTTTTCTGACTCTATATGTACCATACAATTCTATTCATCAGCTTTCATCTTTTCATCGAATCGTACCAGAATATATATGAATTTACATTATAAATAAAAGAAATAAGTTTTGTGTCAATAAAAAACTTGAAAAAAAGCTAAGGTTTTAGTATTATGAACACAGTATTTCACTTCTAACTAGTAATATTCAAATTAAGAGAATCAAGTATTTTGTGTATGAAACGCATCCAAGAAGAGGATACGATAATAACATCAAATTTCTCTCATCTCTATTGACAAACTTCAAAGCGAAACTTAATGAACAGCTTCTAGTTTACAGCTCAAATCACTTCGTCTCTTGATTACACTGCAATTTTCTCTTCTCTTTCTCCCTCTTTTCGCTTTGTCATAATTAATGATGTGTTGGTTTGGTCACAACAAACATGTTGATCTATTGTACTTTGTTGCAGTCTTCATTCTTTTACGTTTTGGTCTTAAGAAATCCTGTTCCCCTTCCTTTGAACTGGTGTAATATGCCATGGAGCTTTTAAGAGAGAGAGAGAAGAGAGAGAGAGAGAGAGAGAGAGAGAGAGAGAGAGAGAGAGAGAGAGAGAGTTACAAGGATTTTGAACGTCTCAAAGACATTTTGCTTCATCCGCAGAGACTCCATTTATTATTAACATTACTTGCTAGGCTACAACCCTAGCTGGAAAAGCAGGATCCTCTAAGAACAAGGGCTCCAACAGGGAAAATAGCCCAGTGAGGAAAGGAAATAAAAACTAAATTTCCCCTTCCTTTGAACTGGTGTAAATATGCCATGGAACTTTTAGAGAGAGAGAGAGAGAGAGAGAGAGAGAGAGAGAGAGAGAGAGAGAGAGAGAGAATTACAAGGATTGTGAATCTCTCAAAGACTTTTTGGTCCATCCGCGGAGACTTCCCTTTATTATTATCATTACTTGCTGAGCTATAACCCTAGGTGGAAAAGCAGGACGCTCTAAGCATAAGGGCTCCAACAGGGAAAATAGCCCAGTGAGGAAAGGAAATAAGAAATTAATTTCCCCTTCCTTTGACCTAGTGTAAATATGCCATAGAGATTTTGATATATATATATATATAATATATATATATATATATATATATATAGAGAGAGAGAGAGAGAGAGAGAGAGAGAGAGAGAGAGAGGGAGTTACAAGGATTTTGAATCTCTCAAAGACCTTTTGGTCTTTCCGCGGAGACTCCATTTATTGTTATTAGTAGTATTATTATTTACTCAGCTGCAACCCTAGTTGGAAAAGCAAGATGCTCTAAGCCCTAGGGCTCCAACAGGGAAAATGTCCCAGCGAGGAAAGGAAATAAGGAAAAACTACAAGAGATATTTAAGAACAATAATAACATTGAAATATGTCTTTCATTTGCTTTTGGGTAAAGTGAATTAGGCTGTTAAGAGAGTTTGTATGGTCTTGTCTAACTTATTCTTGAATTAGTTTACCATGTTACTGTTCACTACACATCTACTAAGAGAGAGAGAGAGAGAGAGAGAGAGAGAGAGAGAGAGAGAGAGAGAGAGAGGGTGTTAAATAATCGTCTACCTTGATAAAAGTAATGAAGGAAAAAAGGTACAAAACAAATTTAAGTACCTTAAGTGCATATGAATATTATTATTATTATTATTACTATTGTTATTATCATTATTATTATTATTATTATTATTATTATTATTATTATTATTATTATTATTATTATTATTATTATTATTAGCAGTAGTAGTAGTAGTAGTAGTAGTAGTAGTAGTAGTAGTAGTAGTAGTAGTAGCTTTAGCTCCTAGGTTTTAAAGGACACAATGAAAAGCGTCGGAGGACATAATTCTCGAATACAGACGAAAATGGAAATCTTCTATACTAAAAGCTAATGCTTTACGACACTAATCAAACTAGGAGACAAAGGTTATCACATCATCTATGCCTGGTCCTAAAAGGTTTTAGCTTACGATGAGAGTGGTGTTAGGCGCTGATCTTATGTATGTATAGTCAGTCTGTAGGACATTGTCCTGCTAGGACAATGTCACTGTCCTTTGCCTCAGCCATTCATAAGTAACCTTTAAACCTACTACCAGCTACCTCGAACTAGATTTGAGCAAGCCATTAAAATAGTTCTATGAAGATAAGCTATCGTTTACCTGTAAGACTAAGGACATACAGGCAAAGTGAAATCAATTATAGACCATATATTTATAAAAATAATAATACTGAGCTAAGTTTTGGAACATACGAATATGTACAGTAAATGTAAAGTATGAGGGTAGGCGTGAAAAAGCTCCATGTATATTTGAAAATCTTAGTATATTATCTGAGTATGTCAGGGGTCAAATCAGGGCTTTTCAATTTGGATAATTGCTGAATATGTCAAGGGTCACATGAGAGCTTTTAAATTTGGATTTGTAGATATATCAGTGGTAGTTTAGGATTCTCTAGGGCGGAGTTTTATTCTATAAAACATTAGAAAAACTGCTGTAAATTTCTATTTTATAAGAAATAATTAAAATTACTGCAAAATACCATAATGAATAATAATGCCAAGTAATTATATATTTTCACTCGCCTTCGCAATGAGAAAGACAAACTGATGTAATCATTTCTTCCTTGACAAAAAACCAGAAAATGCGAAAAAAAATATTAATAGAAACACATTTAAGTAATTAGAGATATGTTTTAAGTAAACTCGAATCCTACTCTGTCACTTGTCTTGATAGGAGCTTCCTGAAAGTCAATAAAAATTTTCTTCCTGAACGAAGACGTGTCAGGCTCAGCATGTCACGAAGTGCGGAGGTAATTTACCGTAGACTTTATTACCAGGCTCTCCTCACGTCCAGTCATCGCTTGAGTAATTCTGTCTGCTTTCATCTCATCCTAACCGTGTTCTGCGTTCCCCGTATGGCTTTGATCCACTTTCTCCAAGAAGAAGAATCCTCATATATACCATTTTCAAATGATGGTGTAAGTGAAGAGTTTAACATTAATTATTCCATTTATTACAATTATCAAATGTAAAGATATGAGCTTTATTTCCTAGTATACGCAAATAAATCACTTCTAATATTTAAAACCTTGTGAAGTAAAGTCATGTCTCCCGATTCTCCACACTGATAGATGGTATTAAAACATTACTTTATCATCTACAGAGTAATATAAACTTTACATAACTTCATTTACATTTTACGTAAACATCAGGTGATGTAAAATATGAAAAACAAAATTTTTCAAACGGAATTGTCGAGTGAGCCAGCGTCGAGCGAGAAAAAATAGGTCTGGTTGCAAAGATAAAGAGGAAACTTGAAATATGTCGAAGGGAGTCGTGTAACTATTGAAGGAATCTCGGGTTTTGGGAGAAGAGAAAAATTGGTTTATAGAGTTTAATAAATGTGAGGGAAAGTGGATAGCAATAGGGATATATATAAAAAGGAAAATGAAGAAAAGGAATAATGAAATAGAGATTAATTCAGTGCATGGGCTTTTTGGGGGAGACTGTAGGTCTGTTTGCTAAATCATCAGCAGCCATTGCCTGCCCCTCCCTGGTCCTAGCTTGAGGAAGAGGGGTCGTGGGCGCTGATCGTATGTATATACGTGTAGTGTAGGAGCATGTGTAGATGTATATGTATAGGAAGAATGTTCAAGTGCAAGCTTAAGTGTATGTATGCATAGCCTGTGTATCCTGGTCTTCCACTGTCTTGGGTTAGAGTTCTCTTGCTCAATGGTGCAATCGGGTATACCATTCTATATGTTTTTCTCTTCCTATTGTTTTGTTAAAGTTTCTATAGTTTACATAGGAGAAATTTATTTTAATGTTACTGCTCTTAAAATATTTTATTTTTTAATTGTTTCCGTTCCTCACTAGGCTATTTTCCCTGCTGGAGCCCCATAATTTATATAAGGGAAATTTATTTTAATGTTACTACTTTTACAAATATATTTTCTTTATTTTTTCCTTTCCTCACTGGGCTATTTTCCCTGTTGGAGCCCCTGGGCTTATAGCATCCGGCTTTTCCAACTTGGGTTGTAGCCTAGCAAGTAGTAATGATAATGATAAAAATAAGATATGGTCAGTCCCTGGGGCATTGTAACTGTCCCTTTCCTCTTCCATTCATAGCTATTAGTATACGTGTATGTATACATGTAGTTTAGGAGAATGTGTAGATGTATATGTATGTGAAGGATAAGGTTTAGGTATAGGCATAGGAGTACGTGTATACATAGGTTTAGGTTAACCTTTAAACCTTTGTACTGATATTTTTTTTTATGTTGAACAGGCTGACATAAGTCTATTTATATTTCATATATGAAATACCTGATATATTTTAATGTTGTTAATGTTTTAAAAATATATATATTTTTTTAATTGTTCATTACTTTTTTCCCCGTTAGAGTCCTTGGGCTTATAGCAACTTGCTTTTCCAACTAGGGTTGTCGCCTAGCAATTAGTAATAATAATAATAATAATAATAATAATAATAATAATAATAATAATAATAATAATAATAATAATAATACTCAGATAAGGTTAAACCGTTAAAAACCTTGAGATCCCAAACTCCTATTATGTGACTTTTGGAATTCTACTCCGAACCTCTCAATATGGTCCCTTCTTCTCATTCAAACCCAGGTGGAAATTGGTTAGAAAATAGGGTCACTATGCAACGTAAATGTCCATTTAAGCGATAGACGAGGCAGAAAATTGGAAAATGCTAATTGCAAATCTTTGTTTTTTTTGGAACCTTTGTAGTTTAAGGAGACGCCGAGAAAAATGGACAACAACTAACCCAAACTTCCCCCCTTATCCTGACCTACAAGCCGTGTCCTTACCTTCCTAACGCCCCCTTGCGACCCCCCAACCACTGTCGCTATCATACAAACCCCACAAATCCAACCTCTAACCGAACCTAGTAGTTCCCAGGTCACAACCCCTAGTCGGGGGTAAGCCCCCGGACCCCCTTCTTGGGCTGAACTTAGAAAATATAAAATAACTTCATATTATGGTATATCGAATCCTACTAAAGCACATCTTCCCCATAAGGAAAAAAGATTGGGCTAGTAATAAGAAAGATATCGCCCTGTCCCAATAAACTACATTCACCCTGTTTTTTCTGTTTCACTTTAATTCACAGTGGAGTCAAAGCCTGAAATAGAATCAGGTTAACGAGTTTAGGGGGACATCCAGGGAGTCTGCTGTGTCTTATACAGTAATGTTTCTTTTCTTTTTTGCCTTGTTATTTTCCTTCCGTAATTTCAATGTTACAATCCTGTAGCTATATTGATCTTGTTGTCTATATGATATATATATATATATATATATATATAAATATATATATATATATATATATATATATATATATATATATATCTATATATATATATATATATATATATATATATATATATATATATATATACATATATATATATATATATATATATATATGTATATATATATATATATATATATATTAATATATATATATATATATATATATATATTTATATATATGTGTGTGTATCTATGTGTGTGTAAGTGTGTGTATATGTTTTCTTTGTGTGTGGCAGCAAAGGTAAAATAAATAGAGTAGTACTGTAATACTGTACATACCTTCTTTTCCTTCAGGTATATACTCCTGGAAACAAGAAAAGATACCACTGGGGTTTGAGCAATATGTATATATATATATATATATATATATATATATGTATATATATATATATATATATATATATATATATATATATATATATATATATATATATATATATATATATATATATATATTATATATATATATATATATATATGTGTGTGTGTGTGTGTGTGTGTGGTGTGTGTGTGTGTGTGTGTGTGTGTGTGTATGTCTATGTAAGTTTGTTCAACATTGTTTTTCTATTGCCAGAGCTGTCAGACGCAGATACCATGTTACATTTTTAGTGAAACTCACCTGACGCAATGGATAGGTAGAAGGATCAGAAACCGAAGACACTCGTTCCAGCTGACAACAGCAGAAATGGAAACAGAAGATAGATCCCCAACCGAAAGGAAATAGATTCCCGCTCTCAGTCAGCAGAAAAACATATAGCAAAAAAAGGCTGTTAGATCTGTCAAAGCCTTGAATGCAAAGGAAATCATTTTGGCGATCAGAGGAATCGAGTTTGAAAGTCGAGATAGATAAAGTTTGACATTGGAATGGAAGGAAATTAAATCGCTTTCTTCTTCTTTTCTTTCAAAATATTATTGATATACAACGTGAGATAATAAAAAATATGGGCATATTCCGTTATGTAATTCCAATTGATATTTATTTTTTTGTTGTCTTTAACATAATGCACGATACTCCCATTTTAATAATTTTCATATAGGCTATATGGGCAAATTCCGTTATGTAATTCCAATTGATATTTGTTTCTTGTTGTCATTAATATAAAACATAATACTCCAAATCGATCATTATCATATATATAGTAGGTAGTAGGTTGGCCACAGCACCAGTCGCCCGTTGAAATACTACCGCCAGTGAGTTATGGGGTCCTTTGACTGGCCAGATAGTACTACATTGGATCCTTCTCTCTGGGTACGGTTCTTTCTCTTTGCCTATTTTTTACAGAATCTCCTCTGTCCTCATACACCTGACAACACTGAGATTACCAAATATTTCTTCTTCGCTCGAGTGGTTAACTTCTGCACTTTATTTGTTCAGTAGCAACTTTCCTCTTGGTAAGGGTAGAAGAGACTCTTTAGCTATGGTAAGCAGCTCTTCTAGGAGAACACTCCAAAATTAAATCATTGTTCTCTAGTCTTGGGTAGTGCCATAGCCCCAGTACCATGGTCTTCCGCTGTCTTGGGTTAGAGTTCTCTTGCTTGAGGGTACACTCGGGCACACTATTCTATATAATTTTTCTTCCTCTTGTTTTGTTACAGTTTTTATAATTCATATAGGAGATATTTATCTTAATGTTATCATTCTTCATAAAATATTTTATTTTTCCTTGTTTCCTTTCCTCACTAGGCTATTTTCCCTATTGGGGCCCCTGGGCTTATAGCATCCTGCTTTTCAACTAGGGTTGTATCTTAGCAAATAATAATAATAATAATAATAATAACATCAGGTATCTTATATATCTAATCCTTAATCATAATTACATGGTCTCCTGATCGGTGTGGAATTGAAATTTGAAAACTCTCATCATCAAAGTTATTACAACTCGTAAACGTTTGAAGTTGATATATGGCCAAGAAACCAAATGTAATGATTAGTATCATCAGCAAAAATTACGTCTTTATGTCACAGCAGGAAACCGTCTTGTAATTGAACGGAGTCTTTCGTAATGTTTCTTCAATGATGTACATAACGAGGAACATTCTCAGTTCTTTGGCGATCGTATCTCGAGCAGCTTGACATCGCATATCCATATTCATTTTGCATAATTGCAAAAGGTGAAGTGCTTCCATGATTACTGGAATTCCAGCAGTGATATCACCAGTTGTTTAGGTTGCCGTTATTATTATTATTATTATTATTATTATTATTATTATTATTATTATTATTATTATTATTATTATTATTATTATAATTATTACTAGCTAAGCTACAACCCTAGCTGGAAAAGCAAGATGCCATAAGTTCAAGTGCTCCAACAGGGAAAAATATCCCAGAGAGGAAAGGAAATGAAGAAATAAATAAACGATATGAGAAATAATGAGCAATTGAAATGAAATACTCTAAAAACAGTAACAACATTTATATTTCTTTCATTAGACTATAATCATTATACATTATATTTTAATGAATTCTCCTTTAAATAATCTGATAAGTCATCAGCAGGCATTGCCTGGCCCTCCTTGGTCCTAGTTTGGTTGGAGAGGGGGCTAAGGCACTGATCATGTGTATGTATGGTCAGTCTCTAGGGCAATGTCAATATCCCTTGCCTCTGCCATTCATGAGCAGCCTTTAAATCTTTAAATGTGATCCATGTAAAGATTGGATAAGAATCTGCTTGAATAAATGGCTTGTATCAATGTTAAGCAATATTCCCATGTGTAAATAACATAAGAATGTAAAGGGGTATCAACATTCTTCAGCTGGGTACACCAGTAATACATTCATGTGATTATCTTGTTTCACGTGGAAGTTGTGAAGATTAATAGGATTTGCTTACAATTTCTTAGAAGATATGTGATTGTGACAAAGAAGAGAGAGAGAGAGAGAGAGAGAGAGAGAGAGAGAGAGAGAGAGAGAGAGATGGGGGGATCTAGCATAATGTGTGGTATGGTATACTCAAAGAAGGTAGGACTATAATATGATTGTTAGGATAAGGAAATTTTAAAGTATACTAATTCAGCTTCATAGGATTGATATTAAGATCTGGTATAAGGAGTCTAATAAACCTTAGCTTTGTGTCACACCAATCAATACCAGAGTAAGATACTGGAGATAAGGCTAGGAATAATATTCAAAACGGAGATGAATCAATATATGAAATCAAATCCGTAGAGAGAAATTGATTTATCATGATTCTCGAAAGGGAAATTACAGTAAATAAACATAGTTGTATTTAGTTGAAAATCCTTTATTATTATTATTATTATTATTATTATTATTATTATTATTATTATTATTACTAGCCAAGCTACAACCCTAATTGGAAAAGCAAGATGCTATAAGCCCAAGGGCTCCAACAAGGAAAAATAGCACAGTGAGGAAAGGAATTAAAGGAAATAATAAATGATGAGAATAAATTAACAATATATCATTCTGAAAACAGTAACAGCGTGAAAACAGATATGCGCTATATAAACTATTAATAACGTCAAAAACAGATATGTCATATATAAACAATAAAAAGACTCATGTCAGCCTGGTCAACAAAAAAACATTTGCTCCAACCTTGAACCTTTGAAGTTCTACTGATTCAACTACCCGATTAGGAAGACCATTCCACAACTCGGTCACAGCTGGAATAAAACTTCTAAAATACTGCGTAGTATCTAGCCTCATGATGGAGAAGGCCTGGCTATTGCCACTGTCAATGAAAAGATTTGGAAATGAAGAATCTAATTTCCTGGTCCTGAAACTAATCTAATTCTGGTTTGTTAGGGTTTAACCTAATTGCCTTACTATGTAACTTGCACTAATTTCGATTAAGTTCTTTTAGAGATCCGGGAAGCTTACGTCTTCTCATGATAGGAAACTTATATAGAGGCTTTACCTGCATGTGAAAACAGTATAAGATTATTTCCAGGATTTATCACCTATCATACACAACTAACGTAAAATAGTTAAGGGTCAAATAATCTATTTTCATGGCCAGAAAACATTACCCTTTTCCATAAATTTATTAACAATTTGAGAACTTTACTAAGAAATGTTTCACAAACTTCCATCCGCTCAAAATTGAACATATGATTATAAATACTGAACGTAAGCTCAATTCGTCAAACTCTAATCTGAACATCAGAATTATTTACAGTAGCCTTGTAACTAATCGCAATACAAGGCTTAAAAACTAAGTATTTAATAATTTTTCTATCACTCATCTGTATGACATAGAAAGTCAAAGCCATTATTTTTCAAGGCATATTTTATATGATTTAGAAATATTCCTTTTGTTATTATCAAGAAAATTTAAAGTTTCACAGTTTACTATTTATATATTGATAGTGTATACTTTTATACTTTTTATTTTGGAAATATTTACTGAAATCCCATCAAGTATAGAGTAAAAAAAATGAAACCTTTCGTTCGATATATATTAATTTTGAACTCATGAAATACCGTAACAATGATTATGATTGGGACCCTGTTGGTTTATATCATTTTGCATTAATAAGATGGGTATAATCATGTAACCTATATTTATATATATCTTATGCTACGAAATCCTTCGCCGAAGTAAATATTCTAATGCATTTGTAACAGGCAGTTCATGAACTGGCTTTTGACGCTATTATATGATTGAATAAGCAAACCACATTTCCCTATAGTTTTCCAGTAGAACGTGATCCTATTGGCTACAGCGTTGACAAGTCCCAAAGGGTGTGTTGCTATTGGCTAGAGTGTTAACATCTCCCAAAGGGCGTGCTCCCATTGGCTAATTGAAATCAGGCGATGCTTACGTAGTTGTTCTTAGAAAGTGGAAGTTTCCATGATTTTAATCTCAAAAAGGCCTTCCTCGTGCCATCTATTGGTACCTGTAGGAACTATGGTAATATCAACCTCTTCATTAAAAAAAAAAAAAAAAAAAAAAAAATATTATCTTTGTTTTACAATAAGATTTCTTAAACATAAATACGGTAAGAGTATTAAAAAGGAGATTTTTTTTTTAAAATATAAGGTTTGAATAAGAGTTATTTTGGATTAAATTAAATATTTAAGAGTTAAATCCACGACTAAAGTTTACGTAAAATGTAATGGCTGGAGATCCAGGATCAGAATTGCCAACAGATTGATTGAGTATCATCTTTTCGTAATAAGAAATTGAACGGTATTTTGGATCATACAACAAAGGAAAAATTATATATTTTAAAATTGAATTTCGAGATTTTCTGAATTACTCTTGATTAGAATATTTTAGTAGAATTTTAGTATATTGAAATCCGAAAGGTTTTAATTTCTGAATTCTGAGACGAAACGAATTTCAACACTAGATTCTTTAAACTTTTATACCGACAACTTATTTACAAAACGTAATCAGTTGGTTCACATCTAGTTCACCCAGTTATGTTTAGAGAATTTAGTTATTTATAAACATTATACAGCCTTAAAAGCAGTCATCAGTAAACGTAATATTCTACAAATTATAAATATTGTAAAACCTAAAAGAACTCTCATCAGACGACGCTAAACTACGATTGTCTTATAAAAAAAACATTGAAACTAATCTCTGAGGTGCATTTCACCAATGATACGTTTATACTGATATATATATATATATATATATATATATATATATATATATATATATATATATATATATATATATATATATATATATATATATATATATATATATATATATATATATATATATATTTATATATATTATATATATATATATATATATATATATATAAATATATATATATATATATATATATATATATATATATATATATATATATATATATATATATATATATATATATATAAAAGAAATATTAAGTCTCTTATAGCAAGTTATAAAAGGATTGAGAATCTAGAGAGAAAATGAACCACAGTTGCCAGTCAAAACGTGAATATATATATATATATATATATATATATATATATATATATATATATATATATATATATATATATATATATATATATATATATATATATATTATTTTCCATAAGTTTACCGATGTTTTGAGTTTGATTAAATGAAGTAATTATCATATATATATATATATATATATATATATATATATATATATATATATATATATATATATAAATATATATAAATATATATATATATATACATATATATATATATATATATATATATATATATATATATATATAGATATATATGAAAAAAAGTATCGAGTCTCTTATAGAAAGTCATAAAAGGATTATGAAACTATAGAGAGAACAAACGAGAATTATTAGTCAAATCATGAATACGCATAATATTATTTTTAACAATTTTAATATTCTGAGTTTGATTAAATTAAGTAATTCTCATTTTATGATTTAAAAATAGTCTATTTATAATCACGATATATTAAAGTGCTACTTCATATCAAACCTATTGTACTTATTGTACTTTTTTTTAGTGTTTCATGTGCTAGTAATCATGTAACAAAGAGAGAGAGAGAGAGAGAGAGAGAGAGAGAGAGAGAGAGAGAGAGAGAGAGAGAGAGAGAGAGAGAGAGAGAGTGAGAAATCAGTATAAAAGGATAATTCAGTTACTAACTGAAATTTTCAGCCTTCCCTCAAGCCCATTGAAATTTAATTTAAATATATACATATATATATATATATATATATATATATATATATATATATATATATATATATATATATATATATATATATATATATATATATATATATATATATATATATATATATATATATATATATATATATATATATATATATATATATATATATATTATATATATATATATATATATATATATATATATATATATATATATATATATATATATATATATATATATATATATATATATATATAGAGAGAGAGAGAGAGAGAGAGAGAGAGAGAGAGAGA
>NC_090744.1:3517992-3552992 GCF_036898095.1 Palaemon carinicauda | reverse complement strand
TTAGAGAATTATTATGGATACGTGCCAAGCAGCTGATGTGACGTTGTGTCGTTGTATATCGTAAGGTTTTCGAGTGCTAATCTATATATATATATATATATATATATATATATATATATATATATATATATATATATATATATATATATATATATATATATATATATATATTTTTTTTTTTTTCTTTTAATGGAAATATAAGCTTTTGGTGGGTACTCCGACGTCTTGATTCAAGAAAGGACAGTTTTCTTTGACTAACTTCTTAAATTTCACCACCAGTATGTATGTCAAATACTGTATTTCAATTTGGACATTAAAAAGGATGCAATTTATTCTTTTCTAATTACTGCCCCTTTACAACTGCAGTTGTTCTAGGCAACGTTTGTCAAATGCAAGTGATATATTCGAATTTTATGTTAAGATATTACAAAATTAACAAAAAGCTTCAAAGACGAAGAAAATAGTGTATTTTAAGCAAATTTACCGGGCATGCGTGAAGAGACACGCAACCACGAGTTCTTCCTTTACCCTTCACAAAAATGCAAAATAGATTTTAATCAGCTCTGAATCTTGATCTCACAAGAGACCAAAACAGCGTAATGTTGTTTTCGGGAATGAACTGTTATTGATCATAGTGAGGTGGAGGCTTGGCAAACCTATCCTATCACAAGAGACTTGAAATCGAAAAAAGTGATCGCCGTTGTGTAGCTTAGTCTCTATTACAAAACTGTAAAAATCAACCCATTAACTCTAAGAATCATTTATAATGAAGTACGAATGTTGATGTCAAAGTTTAGCTTAGGGTCAAAGAAAGACAAAGTTATTTGCATAAAGAATTACAATCATAGGTAACACAATACAAATTGTGGTTAGGCTCCCGTCAGGGTTATTTGTCCAAATCTATGAAGTTTATGGGATAATTTTAATGAGTTATCACATCCATTAAGCATTAATTCCTTATGTTGTATTAACTGTAGAAGCACGAACAGGATAAACTGATTAAAATGAACGAGGAAGACTGCCGTTTAACACTTTCTTTAGCATATTTTTGTCTGCGTGGCACAAAGGCACCTCTCACGATTCACAATCTAGCTACAGAGGCCTACAGTACGGATTTTTCTCCGAAATATGGTTATAAGCCTTCTTTCATCAAAACCAGATAAGAAAAGAGAGGTAAAAAGAATTTTGCTTCTGTTCTCATTTTTGTTTTCCTATAAAGGAATGACTGTACCTGTATTTAGAACGCGAATTATCGTAATCGCAAAGTTTCCATAACCCATAAACGCTCTTGAGGAGGAAGTCAATAAAGTACTCCTATATACCGTGCTAGGCGGTACATCTTAGCATTCTATGTTTGCTAACGGTCATATAAACGGATGAGTAACCTGGTGAAGTAACCAGAACTTTGGGAGTGGAGGAAATACCCCCTTAAATCTCGAAGAAGTCATTGGCAGCAGGGTGACAGATTGAGTTTAAGGTGATAGACAAGCTGTCTCTTCAGCTTATACCCTTGATGCCTGGCAATTGATCTTACCAGAATTAGTATGGACCGGCAGGGGTCACATGCCTTAGTTAGATAGGCACTGCATATCACAAGGAACTGGCTATCTTTTGATGAATCTAGCCAATGAATCCTCTATGGATTTAGACAGTGTATGTAAAATGATAATGACAATAGCCCTAAGTCCCGGGCATAGCAGGGTGCTAAGAAATATAAATACATACATATATACATATACCAAAGGAACTTCCCCCAATTTTTGGGGGGTAGCCGACATCAACAAATGAAACAAAACAAAAAAGGGGACCTCTACTCTGTACGTTCCTCCAGCCTAACCAGGGACTCAACCGAGTTCAGCTGGTAATGCTAGGGTGCCACAGCCCAGCCTCCCACATTATTCACCACAGATGAAGCTTCATAATGCAGAATCCCCTACTGCTGCTACCTTCGCGGTCATCTAAGGCACCGGAGGAAGCAGCAGGGCCTACCGGAACTGCGTCACAATCGCTCGCCATTCATTCCTATTTCTAGCACGCTCTCTTGCCTCTCTCACATCTATCCTCCTATCACCCAGAGCTTTCTTCACACCATCCATCCACCCAAACCTTGGCCTTCCTCTTGTACTTCTCCCATCAACTCTTGCATTCATCACCTTCTTTAGCAGACAGCCATTTTCCATTTTCTCAACATGGCCAAACCACCTCAACATATTCATATCCACTCTAGCCGCTAACTCATTTCTTACACCCGTTCTCTCCCTCACCACTTCGTTCCTAACCCTATCTGCTCGAGATACACCAGCCATACTCCTTAGACACTCCATCTCAAACACATTCAATTTTTGTCTCTCCATCACTTTCATTCCCCACAACTCCGATCCATACATCACAGTTGGTACAATCACTTTCTCATATAGAACTCTCTTTACATTCATGCCCAACCCTCTATTTTTTACTACTCTCTTAACTGCCCCCAACACTTTGCAACCTTCATTCACTCTCTGACGTACATGTGCTTCCACTCCACCATTTGCTGCAACAACAGACCTCAAGTACTTAAACTGATCCATCTCCTCAATTAACTCTCCATTCAACATGACATTCAACCTTGCACCACCTTCCCTTCTCGTACATCTCATAACCTTACTCTTACCCACATTAACTCTCAACTTCCTTCTCTCACACACCCTTCCAAATTCTGTCACTAGTCGGTCAAGCTTCTCTTCTGTGTCTGCTACCAGTACAGTATCATCCGCAAACAACAACTGATTTACCTCCCATTCATGGTCATTCTCGCCTACCAGTTTTAATCCTCGTCCAAGCACTCAAGCATTCACCTCTCTCACCTCTCCATCAACATACAAGTTAAACAACCACGGCGACGTCACATATCCCAGTCTCAGCCCCACTCTCACCGGAAACCAATCACTCACTTCATTTCCTATTCTAACACATGCTTTACTACCTTTGTAGAAACTTTTCACTGCTTGCAACAACCTTCCACCAACTCCATATAACCTCATCACATTCTACATTGCTTACCTATCAACTCTATCATACGCTTTCTCTAGACCCATAAACGCAACATACACCTCATTACCTTTTGCTTATTATTTCTTGCATAAATGCCTAACTGTAAATATCTGATTCATACAACCCCTACCTCTTCTAAAAGCCACCCTGTACTTCCAAGATTGCATTCTCTGTTTTATCCTTAATCCTATTAATCATGACTCTACCTTACACTTTTCCAACTACACTCAACAAACTAATACCTCTTGAATTACAACACCCATGCACATCTCCCTTACCCTTATATAGTGGTACAATACATGCACAAACCCAATCTACTGGTACCATTTACAACACAAAACACATATTAAACAATCTCACCAGCCATTCAAGTACAGTCACGCCCCCTTCCTTCAACATCTCAGCTTTCACACCATCCATACCAGATGCTTTTCCTACTCTCGTTTCATCTAGTGCTCTCCTCACTTCCTCTATTGTAATCTCTCTCTCATTCTCATCTCCCATCACTGGCACCTCAACACATGGAACAGCAATTATATCTGCCTCCCTATTATCCTCAACATTCAGCAAACTTTCAAAATATTCCGCCCACCTTTTCCTTGCCTCCTCTCCTTTTAACAACCTTCCATTTCCATCTTTCACTGTCTCTTCAATTCTTGCACCAGCCTTCCTTACTCTCTTCACTTCTTTCTTAAACTTCTTCTTATTCTCTTCATATGACTGACCCAATCCCTGACCCCACCTCAGGTCAGCTGCCCTCTTTGCCTCACGTACCTTGCACTTTACTTCCACATTTTTCTCTCTCTATTTCTGATACTTCTCTATACTATTACTCTTCAGCCATTCTTCAAAAGCCCTCTTTTTCTCTTCCACTTTTACCTTCACTCCTTCATTCTACCATTCACTGCCCTTCCCCATGCTGCCTCCAACAACCTTCTTGCCACATACGTCACTTGCAATCCCAACAAAATTTTCTTTTACTAACTTCCACTCCTCCTCTAAATTACCAGTTTCTCTTACTTTCACTTCGTCATATGTCATTTTCAACCTTTCCTAATATTTACTTTTTACCCGGGGTTTTATTAGCTCTTCAACCCTCACTAGCTCCCTTTTACATCCACCTACTCTATTCCCCCACTCTTTTGCTACAACTAATTTTCCTTCCACCAAAAAATTATCAGACATACCGTTAGCCATACCCCTCAACACGTGCACGTCTTTCAATCTTCCAAACATTCTTTTAGTTATCAACACATAATCCATTAATGCCCTTTCTACTACTCTTCCATTTGCCACTCTTACCCATGTATACTTATTTTTATCTTTCTTTTTAAAAAAGCTAGCACTTATTACCATCTCTTGTTCAATACACATATCTACTAGTCTCTCACCACTCTCATTTTCACCTGGTACGCCATACTTCCCAATGACACTTTCTACCTCTCCAGCGCCCACTCTAGCATTTAAGTCACCCATGACAACTACATAATTCCTTCTACCCAGTCCTTCTACACACCTAGCTAATTCATTCCAGAACTCATTCCGCTCTGCTTCACTTTTCTCACTACCTGGCCCATATGCACTGACAAACGCCTAACATTCCCTACCCAACCTAACCCTTACCCACATTAACCTAGATGATATCTCCTTCCATTCCACTACATTACCTGTCATCCATTCACTCAGCAATAAGACCACACCCTCTCTCGCTCTTCCCCTTTCAATCCCAGACACTCTACCAGACATTTCACCAAACATCACTTCACCCTTTCCTTTCATCTTTGTCTCAAACAAGGCCAATACATCCATCCTTGTACTTCTAAACATACTTCCAATCTCACATCTTTTACTCTCTATTGTACTACATCCACGCACATTCAACACCCCAAAACTAGAGTGTGGGGAGCAGTCACTCTCCCCCCAGCTCCATCTCTTTGTTGAAGCCTCGTAGGATTTTTATACAGGAGAGGGGGTTCCCAGCCCCCTCGTCCCGTCCCTTTTAGTCGCCTCTTACGACACGCAGGGATAACGTTGGCGCTATTCTAATTGTTTTTATGCCCCCGCAGCCACAGGGGGCATAAAATACTAAAGAAAAATTGAAAATTGGTAATTGGAAAGTTAGAACCATGAATCAGATTAGGAAGTCACAGCAAGTGGAGAATGAATTTATGAAGTATAATTTGGATATCTTAGCCCTAAGTGAAATGTGTTGTAAGAGGATTGGTAAGGAAATCTTACACCATAGGATATATATATATATATAGATATATATATATATATATATATATATATATATATATATATATATTCAGGAAGAACTGATGGAATTGGAAGAGAAGGGGTAGGAATAAAGATGACACCGAGAGCAGAAAAGTCATTAACAGAGTGGAGAGCTGTAAATAGCAGATTGTCACTTACAAAGTTTAAATCAAAGCAGTGCAATATGAGCATTATAGTGTGTTATGCACCAACAAATGATCCCTTTGAATAAATGAAAGATGAATACTATGAAGAACTGCTGAGTGTAAAAGATGAGATCCCAGAGAGAGATATGAAAATTGTGATTGGTGACTTCAATTCTAAAGTTGGAAAGATTAATCAAGGCATAGAGAATGTAATGGGTGTTGAGAGACTTGGCGAAGTTACAAATGAAAAGGGAGCCCATTCTATAAGTTTTTGTTCAGTAAACTATCTTGTTATTGTAGGTACTCTTTTCCAGAACAAGGCCATCCACAAATATACATGGACTTCACCATGTGGCAATTACAAAAATCAAATATATCACATAGCCATTAATAAAGAGAGAAAGAGGACTCTGAAAAATGGGAGAAGCTATAGAGGTGCAAATATTGGTAGTGATCACCAGCTCCTCATTGCCACACTAAAATTAAAACTGAAAGCACCCAATAGAAATGTATATAGAACACTTAGATTTGATACAAAGCTTCTTGAAGATGAGCACAAGGAAATCTTTGCAATTGAATGTAGGCATCGACTTAGAGTCTTAGAGAATGGTGTGATATTAAGAACATATATCAGTCAGTTGGTAGTGAAGTTTTGGGACATGCAGTTACAAGGAGAAAGCCATGGATATCAAATGATACCTGGGATATTATAAAAAGGAGACATAGACAGAAATTGATTGCTGAAAGTTTTCGAGGAAGTAATGAAAATTACAATGTAGAGCATGCTAAGTATTCCAGTATTGATAGTGAAGTCAAAGGAAAAGCCAGGAAAGACTGGAGAGAATATTTAGACAGTAAAGCAAATGAGGCAGACAAAGCTATGAATTCAGGGAGTGGCCATGGTGTAAGAATTGCTTATAAAATTACTAATGAAATCTCCACGGGGGCAGAGAATCAGAAGCCTATACCCATCCGAAAGAGAGATGGATCTGTTATAACAATCGAAGACGAAGAAAGGCAGCGTTAGATGGAACACTTTTGTGAGGTCATGAATAGGAGAAATGAAGGAAATAATTTGATTGATATACCTGAAGCTGAGGAAGACCTTTATATGCCCATAAATGAATGCACTGTCTTTGAAGTCGAAGCTATTCTTAAAAAACTTAAGAGATCGAAAGCCCCTGGGTATGATGGAATACCTACTGAGATGATAATGGCCGAAAATGAAGTGACTCCCAGAATACTTGAAGATTATTTTGTATAATGTGGCATGAAGAGCTAAAACCTGATGAATGGGAGCTAGGAGTGTTGGTGAAAAAAAAAAAAAAAAAAAGAGGAGATATGACTGATTGCAATAATTACAGAGGCATCACACTTTCGTCAGGTGTCATGAAAATATATAGTATGCTTATTCTACAGAGGTTAGAGAGAAAGATTGATGAAAAGCTGGGAGATGAACAAGCGGGATTTCGAAAAGGCAGAAGTTGTACTGACCAAATTTTCATTTTAAGACATGTTTTACAGCAATGTGTATAATATAGGAATCCATAGTTGATGGCATTTGTGGACCATTAAAAAAACTTTGATAGTGTGAATCGGCCAATTTTATGGAGAGTCCTGCGTTATTATGGAGTTCCACTCAAATATGTAAATTTGATTAAGTCGGTTCATGAGCATATTAATTACAATGTTAATGTTATTGGAGTCCTAACAAATGAATTCCCAGTGAACATTAGAGCACTCCAAGGGAATGTGTTGTCACCTATGATGTTTATCCTCCTTGTGGAGATGGTGGGGAAGGATTTAACTGCATTGGTAATAGGAAATTAGCTGACCTAGAGTATGCTGATGACGCTGTCTTTATTAGCAGAATGCCACAGGATTTGCAATCCTTGCTTGCCAGAATGCATGAAATATCTCAGGAGGTTGACCTCAAGATAAATAGAAGAAAGACAGAGATGGTGAGAACGAAATATGCAATGGAAGATGAGATATCATTAGAAGAAGAAAGGATTATGAGGTATAATCATTTAAGTATTTAAGAACTATGATCTCCAATACAGGGTCTTTAGAATTGGGATTTAATGAAAGATTGAAAAAAGCAAATCTGTCAATGGCTAAGTTAAATAAAAGCTTAAAATCAAATCGCCTGAAATTATACATAAAAATCAGGCTATATATCAGTTTAGTGAGATCGATGTTACTTTATGGACATGAATCGTGGTATGACAATGAAACAATATCCAACAGATTTTGTAGATTTGAGAATAAAGCCCTCAGAAGAATATTGGGAGTTAAATGGCAGGGCAAGAATAGAAGTGAGATTTTTCTCAAAGAGCTTTCAGGCAAGATTGCGCTGAGCTCCTTGTTTCATTAGAACAGGAATTAACGGGGGATCCCTGTCCGCTGTCCAGTGATCCTTCAGACGCCATTGAAGAGATCTCTAGTGGAGGCACCCATGAGGAGTGAGCTCATCTAACGAGGAAAGGTAACAGAGAAGACATTACCAGCGATGCGCTGGGCAGAATGGGTTGCACAACCTCCCAGAGCTTGCTGATGCAGTCGTCTGTAAGAAAGATACTCGCTGCTGCAGTGTCTCTCAGCATGCTGAGGTACTTCAACCTCTGCTTGGGTGAAAGATTAAATTTTTCCCAGTTTACCCCATACCCAGATCGTGACACAATGAGAGAATCCGATCACGATCCTGAAACAACTGTCTCTTCAAAAGAGGCCAGAATGAACCTATCATTGAGATACACCAGAAGACGTGTCCCTGGCGAGTGGTCCCAAGCCTGAAAGAAGAGGCAGAAATTAAACAGTTTAAATTCCAGGAGCTGTCTGCACATCCGTAAACGACAAAGGCAGAAACGAAAGAAAGGGACGTTATTCCGACTTGAAAACGGCTCGTTAACCAACTTTAACGACTGACTCCAGCTTGAGCTGAAACGATATCCCTAATTAAAGAACGGGGGTTTGTATATCACGTAGGAACAAATAGTAATTCGTTACTATAAATCTCCATACTTCACAGTCCTACCTGCTGCGTATTGGGAGCTTGACGTACAATTCTCGCAACGACACTACCCCAAGTTCTTGCAGGATATGGTCTGCCACGATCTGGATGAGACGAAGATAACTATATCAGCACTATAGGATTAACAAGTTTAAACACTAGGAGAAAATGGTCTGTAGTGGAAATTATTTGAAAATTACAACAAATGCTACATTACAAATAAAAATATCCAATTTATTGTGAAAGAAATATCACATGATCAGTAATATTGAATATTATTATTACAGCATGAATGTGATTCATCAAAATCACAATAAAATGTGAAAACTATTTCAAAGAACAATATATTTTTTGCTATATTTTTAATGTACAAAATTTTGTTTATAACATGATTTAGGTACGTTGAAGCACAACCAATCAATTCTAAAGTTTAGTCATGTTTGGAAAACATGAAAATAATTAGTTAACGAGCATGCATCCGTTTGTTTCCGTGAGAGAAAAAGAGGGTATCCTACCGAAATCAGGATTTACTACGGTTCTAACTGGCTGGGACCCATGGCAAAACCTGCATATCCTTGCGCACATTCATCTCATTAGTGGTAAGGTTTGGCACAGTCCACGTCTCTCCATGGATGTGCAGTTATTATTGGTGTCTTCACAACGAGTGTCTGAAAACAGAGAACATATAGGATTCGTTAGAAATTGAGAAGATTGTTTGCTGATTTACTTTTTTAGATTTAGAATATGTTTTGTGAAGCATTGTTTTACTACTATGAAGTTAAAACATGTAAAATTGATAGAATTCAGGAAATATCGAAATACCATTAAACCCATTCTTGTCGAATTAGCAAATAAAATAAAAAAAAGATGGGAAAACAATTGATGTTAATGGCTTATTTCCAAAAACATTAACTGCTCCCCGAGCTTGAGGCAAGAAGGTACAGAAACTGCAGTAGAGAGGACAGGCGGCAAACATTTGTTCCCTGTGCGTCTGGCAATAACCAGTTCTGGCCAAGATATTGCAGTCATTTCTCGCGTCAGTAAATCTAGATTTTTAAAAAGTCATCCATGACAATTAACTAAATATTTTTACACACATGCATATATATATATATATGTATATATATATATATATATATATATATATATATATATATATATATATATATATATATATATATATATATATATATATATATATATATATATATATATATATATATATATATATGATAATTTTTTTTTTTGCACATTTAAACGTGTTTCTTTCATATTTCAAATAAGCCATATATAATAATACATTAAAGTCTGGATTCTCTTAACGACCTCGGGATCAGAGCCCAAGGCGGAACCGCCCAAAGACTATGATATCGGACCGGCGGGGATTTGAATCCTCGCCAGGATATCTGTATGCCAGTGACCATACCACTCCGCCACGAAGAAAGATAAAAGTCAATGACAATTCCTTTATACATATACCTGTCAAATTCAGGTTTTCTGTACTTAGAATTGAAATCAACCCATCTTCACCATCGTAGCTAATTGGTAGGTTTGGGACTTGGCCTTCGATTAATGATAAATTTTTTTGCACATTTAAACGTGTTTCTTTCATATTTAAAATAAGCCATATATATTAATACATAAAAGTCTGGATTCTCTTAACGATCTCGGGATCAGAGCCCAAGGCGGAACCGCCCAAAGACTATGATATCGGACCGGCGGGGATTTGAACCCTCGCCACGATATCTGTATGCCAGTGACTATACCATTCCGCCACGAAGAAAGATAAAAGTCAATGACAATTATTATATACATATACCTGTCAAATTCAGGTTTTCTGTACTTAGAATTGAAATCAACCCATCTTCACCATCGTAGCAAATTGGTAGGTTTGGGACTCGGCATTCGATTAATGATAAATTTTTTTGCACATTCAAACGTGTTTCTTTCATATTTCAAATAAGCCATATATATTAATACATTAAAGTCTGGATTCTCTTAACGACCTCGGGATCAGAGCCCAAGGCGGAACCGCACAAAGACTATGATATCGGACCGGCGGCGATTTGAACCCTCGCCAGGATATCTGTATGACAGTGACCATACCACTCTGCCACGAAGAAAGATAAAAGTCAATGACAATTCTTTTATACATATACCTGTCAAATTCAGGTTTTCTGTACTTAGAATTGAAATCAACCCATCTTCACCATCGTAGCTAATTGGTAGGTTTAGGACATGGGATTCGATTAATGATAAATTTGTTTGCACATTTAAACATGTTTCTTTCATATTTCAAATAAGCCATATATATTAATACATTAAAGTCTGGATTCTCCTAACGACCTTGGGATCAGAGCCCAAGGCGGAACCCCCCAAAGACTATGATATCGGACCGGCGGGGATTTGAACCCTCGCCAGGATATCTGTATGCAAGTGACCATACCTCTCCGCCACGAAGAAAAATAAAAGTCAATGACAATTCTTTTATACATATACCTGTCAAATTCGGGTTTTCTGTACTTAGAATTGAAATCAACCCATCTTCACCATCGTAGCTAATTGGTAGGTTTGGGACTTGGCATTCAATTAATGATAATTTTTTTTTGCACATTTAAACGTGTTTCTTTCATATTTCAAATAAGCCATATATATTAATATATTAAAGTCAGGATTCTCTTAACGACCTCGGGATCAGAGCCCAAGGCGGAACCGCCCAAAGACTATGATATCGGACCGGCGGGGATTTGAACCCTCGCCAGGATATCTGTATGCCAGTGACCATACCATTCCGCCACGAAGAAAGATAAAAGTCAATGTATAAAAGAATTGTCATTGACTTTTATCTTTCTTCGTGGCGGAGTAGTATGGTCACTGGCATACAGATATCCTGGCGAGGGTTCAAATCCCCGCCGGTCCGATATCATAGTCTTTGGCGGTTCCGCCTTGGGCTCTGATCCCGAGGTCGTTAAGAGAATCCAGACTTTAATGTATTAATATATATGGCTTATTTGAAATATGAAAGAAACACGTTTAAATGTGCAAAAAAATTTATCATTAATTGAATGCCAAGTCCCAAACCTATCAATTAGCTACGATGGTGAAGATGGGTTGATTTCAATTCTAAGTACAGAAAACCCGAATTTGACAGGTATATGTATAAAAGAATTGTCATTGACTTTTATCTTTCTTCGTGGCGGAGTGGTATGGTCACTGGCATACAGATATCCTGACGAGGGTTCAAATCCCCACCGGTCCGATATCATAGTCTTTGGTCGGTTCCGCCTTGGAGTCTGATCTCGAGGTCGTTAAGAGAATCCACACTTTAATGTATTAATATATATGGCTTATTTGAAATATGAAAGAAACACGTTAAAATGTGCAAAAAAAACTTATCATTAATCGAATGCCAAGTTCCAAACCTACCAATTAGCTACGATGGTGAAGATGGGTTGATTTCAACTCTAAGTAGAGAAAACCTGAATTTGACAGGTATATGTATAAAAGAATTGTCATTGACTTTTATCTTTCTTCGTGGCAGAGTGGTATGGACACTGGCATACAGATATCCTGGCGAGGGTTCAAATCGCCGCCGGTCCGATATCATAGTCTTTGGGCGGTTCCGCCTTGGGCTCTGATCTGAGGTCGTTAAGAGAATCCAGACTTTAATGTATTAATATATATGGCTTATTTGAAATATGAAAGAAACACGTTTAAATGTGCAAAAAAAAATTTATCATTAATCGAATGCCAAGTCCCAAACCTACTAATTAGCTACGATGGTGAAGGTGGGTTGATTTCAATTCTAAGTACAGAAAACCTGAATTTGACAGGTATATGTATGAAAGAATTGTAATTGACTTTCATCTCTCTTCGTGGCGGAGTGGTATGGTCACTGGCATACAGATATCCTGGCGAGGGTTCAAATCCCCGCTGGTCCGATATCATAGTCTTTGGGCGGTTCTGCCTTGGGCTCTGATCCCAAGGTCGTTAAGAGAATCCAGACTTTAATATATTGATATATATGGCTTATTTGAAATATGAAAGAAACACGTTTAAATGTGCAAAAAAAATTATCATTAATCGAATGCCAAGTCCCAAACCTACCAATTAGCTGCGATGGTGAAGATGGGTTGATATCAATTCTAAGTACAGAAAACCCGAATTTGACAGGTATATGTATAAAAGAACTCTCATCGACTTTTATCTTTCTTCGTGGCGAAGTGGTATGGTCACTGGCATACAGATATCCTGGCGAGGGTTCAAATCGCCGCCTGTCCGATATCATAGTCTTTGGGCGGTTCCGCCTTGGGCTCTGATCTGAGGTCGTTAAGAGAATCCAGACTTTAATGTATTAATATATATGGCTTATTTGAAATATGAAAGAAACACGTTTAAATGTGCAAAAAAATTTATCATTAATCGAATGCCAAGTCCCAAACCTACCAATTAGCTACGATGGTGAAGATGAGTTGATTTCAGTTCTAAGTACAGAAAACTTGAATTTGACAGGTATATGCATAAAAGAATTGTCATTGACTTTTATCTTTCTTCGTGGCGGAGTGGTATGGTCACTGGCATACAGATATCCTGGCGAGGGTTCAAATCCCCGCCGGTCCGATATCATAGTCTTTGGGCGGTTCCGCCTTGGGCTCTGATCCCAAGGTCGTTAAGAGAATCCAGACTTTAATGTCTTAATATATATGGCTTATTTGAAATATGAAAGAAACACGTTTAAATGTGCAAAAAAATTTATCATTAATCGAATGCCAAGTCCCAAACCTACCAATTAGCTACGATGGTGAAGATAGGTTGATATCAATTCTAAGTACAGAAAACCTGAATATGACAGGTATATGTATAAAAGAACTGTCATTGACTTTTATATTTCTTCGTGGCGGAGTGGTATGGTCACTGGCATACAGATATTCTGGCGAGGGTTCAAATCCATGCCGGTCCGATATCATAGTCTTCGGGCGGTTCCGCCTTGGGCTCTGATCCCGAGGTCGTTAAGAGAATCCAGACTTTAATGTATTAATATATATGGCTTATTTGAAATATGAAAGAAACACGTTTAAATGTGCAAAAAAATTTATCATTAATTGAATGCCAAGTCCCAAACCTATCAATTAGCTACGATGGTGAAGATGGGTTGATTTCAATTTTAAGTACAGAAAACCTGAATTTGACAGGTATATGTATAAAAGAATTTTCATTGACTTTTATCTTTCTTCATGGCGGAGTAGTATGGTTACTGGCATACAGATATCCTGGCGAGGGTTCAAATCGCCGCCGGTCCGATATCATGGTCTTTTGGCGGTTCCGCCTTGGGCTCTGATCCCGAGGTCGTTAAGAGAATCCAGACTTTAATGTATTAATATATATGGCTTATTTGATATATATATATATATATATATATATATATATATATATATATATATATATATATATATATATATATATATATATATATATATATATATATATATATATATATTATGTATGTATGTATATAAAAATCTTGAATATTTTATCTTTTTCTAGTACTCCAATGCTCTTGCATAAATATTTTTTTTCTGTTAAAATGACATAAAATGAGGCATTACTTTTTTTTTACTCCCCATGCAATGCCAAGGTATATGATTTTCACTCCTAGTGTTGTAGGTAAGGCATTTTTTGTTTGAAACACTACTCCTTATTTCCATGTTGGTTTACTCGTTCACTATTAAGTTGACCTGATGTTTAGTTACTGACCATTCCCAGAAGAAATTGTAACGAATATTTCTCAACTTTTCATTTGGCTTTCCAGCATTGGACATTGACGACAAGATACCATTTGGAAATTGGAGCCGTTAATTTTTTTCTAAGGAACCGTTAACTTTACAAATACGTGGTCACCACTTCCAACAACGTATAATTATTGCAATTTAAAATGATGCGCAAGCGGTGTTTGACATTCGTATTCATACAAAAGTATTTTGTTTTTTTACAGAGACACAAGACACAGTTCTTGGCAAATTTACCTAATTTATGTAGTGAAAATCAATAGATAGAAGCTTTACACAAATATACTGAAGATACAGTTTATCTCCTAAACAAAAGAAAAAAAATGATAAAATGGAGATAAAAGACATTCCTTCAACAGGGGCTGTAATTTTACTGATATTGAATAACTGTACCAATAGCATAAAACTAATTTAGATACTACCAAAACAGCAGTATAACTTACGAGTTTGGCAAAGAACACCGGCAATGAAACACACGCCTATAAATAGGCTTATATTAGGCTTATAATAGGCATATTTTAAATATTTGTTTTTATAATCATATTTGGATTCTCCAATTCTTTCAATGATTAAAAAGGACTCATCATCCATTTTCTTTCCAGAACATCCTCAAAGTTCTTTTGAGATTGGTACCATTAATCTTCATGTACCAAACTTGAGATAAACTCCTGGAAACTCACCATGCCTAGTGCGAATAATATAAGCCTATTTATAGGCGTGTGTTTCATTGCCGGTAAAAGATGCCATTTGTGGAGCAACTGCCATTCATCCTCAGTATTTGTTGACTGCAGCCCACTGTGTCCTAGATCCAACACGGCCGTGAGTCACTGTTCTTTCAAGATTTTATCTAGACGATTCAATCTTCCGATTTCTATCCTTACTCTATGTAAAAATTTTCAGTTAGATATTTGGGTTTAGTTCATATTTCTTCAGGGTTTCTGTTGAAAAAAGCCCATTGCGTTCTCAATGCAACATCACTGGGAGATACTTTTTGTAATAAATCATAATTTGCCTCTTTTTTTACTTGGATCTTTAGGCCTACTTCATACTAAGGCCTCATAGTTGAATACTTGATATGAACTCAGTACACCAAGCTGGTAATGACATTTTTCGGTAAATTAAGGTTTTAAGATTTGAAGTTAGAAGAAACCTTGAAGAGGAGTATGCTTACTACCTATAAAAGCTCAGGCAGTTAACTATGATTTCTGGTTCAAGATGATAAAAAAGATTTCTTTGATATTCTTAAAGTCTTTTATGTTATGTCGTTACCCTTCTTGACTGTAATGACCCATCTAGTTACGCGCAGTAACATCTACATTTTATCCGTCTGTCAGCTTTCCCATTCCTCTGGGAACTAACACATTTATATTGACAAATAAAATGAATATTCCGAAATATAAATTGACCTGAGATAACAGATGAATTTAGACCATCTATTATTTATCACAATGTCTGACGATAAATCAGACGACAAAGATTAAAAGTTTTGATAGGTATTCAACTTTACCATTATTGATCTCTGATTAAAATTGTGAAAACATTTTTATTATGTTATACAATTTTATATGTCATAGTTTGCATTAAATATATAATTCTATTTTCATAATTCGAAATGTAGTTAAATTTAACTTTTATATACTTCTAAAATATATAAACGATTTTGCGTTTAGTTATCTCTCTCTCTCTCTCTCTCTCTCTCTCTCTCTCTCTCTCTCTCTCTCTCTCTCTCTCTCTCTCTCTCTCTCTCTCTCTCTCTTCAATTGTCTTTTTATTAAAAACTTACCTCTGGCTCAATATCAATCAATCGCTTCCCGTCTCATTAGCTGGCCTTCGCATGCTAGACAGTTTTTTTACCAATAGACCACATTTCTGTATTTCTGTATTTGTACCCTGCGGAAAGAAGCATAAAAATTACACACTTTTATTCTTCCAGAGTAAGATCCATTAAATTAGGAGAACTTGACTTCTCTCAGCAAGGCGAAACCAATTCCCGGCCCATCGACTACGCTATTGAAGTGATTACTGTTCATCCCGATTTCGAGTAAGTACAAAAGCGTTAAGGCGAACAGGTACTTCAGCAAATTACAAATAATTTCAGGTGATTCGATTTCAAAATTCTACAAAACCTAGCCAATATCTGATTTGTTTTTTTTTTAATCCTTTCCTAAACTCTAATTCTAATGACCCTGTATTAGAGTTCAGAGTTCCTAAACGTTCCAGAAGACGAATTACTGCCAGATTTTTGCTTAGACATCAATAACGTTTAAAACGCTTCCAGAGCTATTATTTTGCTACTCTGTTACATAATTCTGGGGTTGAAAACCTTGGTTTTCTACACATATTTAATTTATATAATATTGCACCGAATATTTCCTAGTTACAAATACAAAAACTGCAGTCAGTTGGGAAAGACAATCTGTCACTGAGTTATGGGTGTTCTTATATATATGGGGACGTTCTTGTGGGATATGACTTTTGGATGTATGTGAATTCCAGTATGAATTGAGAAAACTTATTCTTGGCCTATGATGGGGAATAGAAATATATTATTTTTTGTTATATTGGTAGTCTTGAGGATTCTGAAAATGCGTTAGATAAGGTTATGGACCAAGAGCATATTAGAGTAATTTCATGATTCTCGAATTTGTTGATGCAATGTATCCCATGAATAGCCTAAATAAGAAGTCACCAACCTGCGGCTCCTCAAGACACTATTATAGCTCGAAACACTGAACTTGCCTTTTTTTCTTTCTTTCTTTTTAAACAAAGGAATTATGTAACACTACTCTACACAATATTTGATTCAATTCTTATTAAGATTCAAAGGCTTATCATATGAACCAAATTCACCGGTTTTTTTTTAATTACATGTGAATAATTTAAAAACTTAATATTATCAAATAATTTCACATTTAAATAGTCTTAATCTGAAATTACATAAAAGGAAACACTGCTTTATGCCTTTTAGAAGTGCTGTCATCTGAAAGAAAGCTTGCAAGTGTTTATCAGAGATCTTGAGAAAGAGACTTTGTTCACTTTCCTTCGCTGAAGAAATACAGAGAATTTGCAGATTGTGAGTTTGATGTTAATGACATAAAAACAGCTTTCTTGAAAATGGAAATATGTTTTAAAGGACGTTCCCAAGAATTCAGAAATGAGAAAACAACTCTGTCTTTTCAAATCAAACCATTTGGGGCAGATATCTCTGTACTAATTTTGTAAATAGGTGCACTGAACTATATTGTGTTATGTCTGAAGTACAATAGATTTTCATTTTAAATCTCTGGAGACCATTTTTGTCATCGCAGCTCTGACACCACTGCATTTTTTTCTTTAAATAAATAGGCTCTTCTAGCTGAAAAAGGTTGGTGATCCCTGGCCTAAATGATAAAATTCATGTGTTGCAAGTTTACATAATTCTGTAATTATATGAGTGGTACATTTTGCCGCCATTAGAACTTACACTAAGCCTACTCATCGCGAATCATAATGTAGAGAAATAATTGCAATTGGTGTGTCTTTTACTTGCTTCATCTTTCCTCCCAATGAAGTCCAAACCTCGTGAAGCGATACAACGACATTGTTCTCATCAAGACTGCCAGGGATATCGAATTCAACGCGTTGGTTTATCCATTACACCTCACTCCCGAACGACCTCCTCCAAATGCAGTCGTCTCGGCTTCTGGATTCGGAAAAGTCAATGAAAGGGAGTTGATGGACGTTGCAGGTTTAGGGATAAGACTGTATAAACAAAGCTATCATATACAAAACATGAAATACAAAAAATACCATAGTTTTCCTATTTCTTAGAGTTCTTCTAATCCATGTGTGAGTGGCTGAGACAGTTGTCTACATCTGTCTACATACAATAAATTGTAACAACATAGTGATATTTTTCTTTATATATATTTTCCTCCAGACTCTGTTTATTTTAGGGATAAGGAAATAAATTAAGAAAAGCGTTGTCTTAGAATAAGACACTTACTCTAAATATTTGCCTTTGACGTAATTTGGTTCAAAATTTTACTAATGTCCATTTCAGACAAAGGATTCTAAATGTTTAGCAGAGCATTCCTAATAGTCTACAAAATCACTCTTGATTTTATTTCATCTCTGAATAAGAAATATTTGAATTAATATTTCCCTCTCCTCTTAGCATCGAGGTCCCCTGTTCTCCAAGATGCCGAGTTGAAAGTGGTCATCTTAGCTGACTACAAAGCATCTTATCAGCAGAAGGAATCAAACAATGTTCTCAGGCAACGGTATCCCATCCTCCTTCAGGGACACGATACTGTGTGCGCTGGTCATCCTAGCAAAGGACCTTGTGAGGTAATAATAGTAGATATTTTGACATCATTAAGCTTGGTGTTGATTTGTGCCTATTTTATTGGCTACCGCTATTGATAATTTTTAGAATGTTACTCATTTGCGTGTTGTGAAGTAATGTAGAATATGTCTTTTATTATTATATGAGAGAAGTGGAACTGAAGTTAGTTCCTCGTGTAAAGAGTCCTTTCTGAATTTAATCTAAGTTGATTTGTTACATAGATGAGTTATTTTGAGTGTGATACTAATTTTGTATTTTAGACATGAAGGAGGATTTTCTTCAATGAATGAGTAACTGAAGTCAATTCTTAGCATAGAGAGGACTTTCTGAGTCTAATGGAAATTAACTCTTAATGTAAAAGACGTATTACAAAATGTAATCGTAATATATTCTACAATGATGGATGATTCTCCTCTATGTTTTCTCTCTATGAAACAGTGCCATTAAATGATACACAATGAGAGATAGAATATAATCAGGAGAATCATTTATGAATATCTCAGCTATTTTTTGTTTATTTCTTCTTTCCAGGGTGATGGCGGCGGGCTACTCTTCGGCACTGACAAAAATGGCCGTAGATTTTTGGTTGGTGTGATAAGCATTACTTTGGGCTGTAGAGGTCCCGAAACTTCCGATCTTCCTGGGATTTATGTTAGCACCGCTGATCATATAGATTTCATTGACAGTATTATATATGAATTTTAAACATAATTCACCGCTCTTAATATTAAATTAACAAACGATATATGCTGATATATTTTTTCTAGTACAAAGCAGGCGTCCTGTAGTTTGGTCTATGAGAAAATGTGATATTTATTAGAAGAAAGAGATTCATTGCCAACGATGTGCATAAATTACTTGTAACAGTGATTATTTCACAACAAATAAAGATGGAATGTAATATGTAGTGAAGATTTATTCTATTCACATGACAAATATTCTAGAAGAAATTAGGAATTTGGTCAAACTGGATAACACCAAAACTGGAATTTTACAACATTAAGACAAATATAGTTCTTTATACAGCGCACTAGTCTGTTCGTATACCTTTGCTTAACTGGAAAAACCACGGATATTGTGCATTTCAGGGAGTTTGAGTCATGATTTCTGCATATATCTTTCCAATAAAACGATTACTTGATATATTACTTTGGAACAAAGTTCTTCACACCCTTCCATGATTTTTCATAAAATCTTACATGTCAAAAAACAAATTTTAAAGGCAATTTACTCTGGCATTTTAGGACAGAGCCAAGCCTAGTCATTCAAGATTTACAAATTCATTGGATAAGCACTCATGGGGAATTTATCCCTCTTTCTACCCAATCACCTTTCCTCATTCATTCCTTAAACTTCACTTCCACTTCATTCTTTGCACTCGTTCAGCATGTATCTTTCCCTAGGGGTAGATACTCCGTAGAATTTAAGAAGTACTCAAGCTCATATATCCGAAATTGTTAATCAGTTTGCTGGCTAACCCATCAACTTCAAGAGTAAAGCACCTGAAAAGGGAGGATTTGGCAATAAAGTTTATTACTAAAAATTATGGAGGGTTTGAAACACAGTGTTGCAAAGTAACACACTGCTATATTGCTCAATTTGAAAGGTTTTACAAAGAGAAAATAAAAAAAAATAAACCGATTACTTAAACCCCCTGAAATATATAGTAGCTACGGCTAAAAGAAACATGGGCATCCTTTAGAAGCTCATTCATGAATTAAGTTTAGCAGAAGAAACGAAACTACACTTTGAAACCTAAATGAAAGAACAAAAATGTATTTGGAGCTCAATAACAATAGAACACTGGTATTTTGGCCCCTTCCAGATTAAAATTTTAAGAGAAAGGTGAAGAAAACATCACCATCTCCTCCTACGCCTATTGACGCAAAGGGCCTTAGTTAGATTTCGCCAGTCATCTCTATATTGAGCTTTTCAATCAGTACTTCTCCAATCGTCCTCTCCTACTTCAGGCTTCATAGTACTCAGCCATGTAGGTCTGGGTTTTCCAACTTTTCTAGTGCTTTGTGGAGCCTAGATGAAAGTTTGGTGAACCAATCTCTCTTGGGGAGTGCAAAGAGCATACACAAACCATCTCCATCTGCCCCTCACCATTATCTCACCCACATATGGCACTCGAGTACTCTTATAGTTTCATTTCTAATCTTGCCCTGCCATTTAACTCCCAATATTCTTCTGAGGGCTTTGTTCTCAAATCTACAAAATTTTTTGGATATTGTTTCATTGTCATACCACAATTCATGTCCATAAAGTAACATCGATCTCACTAAACTGATATATAGCCTGATTTTTATGTATAATTTCAGGCGGTTTGATTTCAAGCTTTTATTTAACTTAGCCATTGACAGATTTGCTTTTTTCAATCTTTCATTAAACTCCAATTCTAAAGACCCTGTATTGGAGATCATAGTTCTTAAACATTTAAATGATTATACCTCAATAATCCTTTCTTCTTCTAATGATATCTAATCTTCCATTGCATATTTCGTTCTCACCATCTCTGTCTTTCTTCTATTTATCTTGAGGTCAACCTCCTGAGATATTCCATGCATTCTGGTAAGCAATGATTGCAAATCCTGTGGTATTCTGCTAATAGAGACAGCGTCATCAGCATACTCTAGGTCAGCTAATTTCCTATCACCAATTCAGTTAAATCCTTCTCCACCATCTCCATGAGGAGGATAAACATCATAGGTGACAACACATTCCCTTGGAGTACTCCACTGTTCACTGGGAATTCATTTGATAGGACTCCACTAACATTAACATTGTAATTACTATGCTCATGAACCGACTTAATAAAATTTACATATTTGAGTGGAACTCCATAATAACGCAGGACTCTCCATAAAATTGGCCGATTCACACTATCAAAGGCTTTTTAATAGTCCACAAATGCTATCAACTATGGATTCCTATATTCTACACATTGCTGTACAACATGTCTTAAAATGAAAATTTGGTCAGTACAATTTCTGCCTTTTCTAAATCCCGCTTGTTCATCTCTCAGCTTTTCATCAATCTTTCTCTCTAGCCTCTGTAGAATAAGCATACTATATATTTTCACGACAACTGACGAAAGTGTGATGCCTCTGTAATTATTGCAATCAGTCAAATCTCCTCTTTTTTTATCTTTTTTTTTTTCATTTTCACCAACACTCCTAGCTCCCATTCATCAGGTTTTAGCTCTTCATGCCACATTATACAAAATAATCTTTAAGTATTCTGGGAGTCACTTCATTTTCGGCCATTATCATCTCAGTAGGTATTCCATCATACCCAGGGGCTTTCGATCTCTTAAGTTTTTTAAGAATAGATTCGACTTCAAAGATAGTGCATTCATTTAGGGGCATATCAAGGTCTTCCTCAGCTTCAGGTATATAAATCAAATTATTCCCTTCATATCTCCTTTTCATGACGTCACAAAAGTGTTCCATCTAACGTTGCATTTCTTCATCTTCGATTGTTATAACAGATACATCTCTCTTTCGGATGGGTATAGGCTTCTTTCTCTGCCCCCGTGGAGATTGCATTAATAATTCTATGAGCAATTCTTACACCATGGCCACTCCCTGAATTCATAGCTTTGTCTGCCTCGTTTGCTTTACTGTCTAGATATTCTCTCCAGTCATTCCTGGCTTTTCTTTTGACTTCACTATCAATACTGGAATACTTAGCATGCTCTACCTTGTAATTTTCATTACTTCCTCGAACACTTTCAGCAATCAATTTCTGTCTATGTCTCCTTTTTATAATATCCCAGGTATTATTTGATATCCATGGCTTTCTCCTTGTAACTGCATGTCCCAAAACTTCACTACCAACTGACTGATATATGTTCTTAATATCACACCATTCTTCGTTAATTGTCTGCTCTTCTTCTCTTAAAGTCTCTAAGACTGTAAGTCGATTCCTACATTCAATTGCAAAGATTTCCCTGTTCATCTTCAAGAAGCTTTGCATCAAATGTAGGCGTTCTATATACATTTCTATTGGGTGCTTTCAGTTTTAATTTTAGTGTGGCAATGAGGAGCTGGTGATCACTACCAATATTTGCACCTCCATAGCTTCTCCCATTTTCAAGAGTCCTCTCTCTCTCTTTAATAATGGCTATGTGATATATTTGATTTTTGTAATTGCCACATGGTGAAGTCCATGTATATTTGTGGATGTCCTTGTGCTGGAAAAGAGTACCTACAATAACAAGATAGTTTACTGAACAAAAACTTATAGAATGGGCTCCCTTTTCATTTGTAACTTCGCCAAGTCCCTCAACACCCATTACATTCTCTATGCCTTGATTAATCTTCCCAACTTTAGAATTGAAGTCACCAATCACAATTTTCATATCTCTCTCTGGGATCTCATCTTTTACACTCAGCAGTTCTTCATAGTATTCATCTTTCATTTATTCAAAGGCATCATTTGTTGGTGCATAACACACTATAATGCTCATATTGCACTGCTTTGATTTAAACTTTGTAAGTAACAATCTGCTATTTACAGCTCTCCACTCTGTTAATGCCTTTTCTGCTCTCGGTGTCATCATCATTCCTACCCCTTCTCTTCCAATTCCATCAGTTCTTCCTGATATATATATATATATATATATATATATATATATATATATATATATATATATATATATATATATATATATATATATATATATATATATATATATATATATATATATATATATATATATATATATACATTTATATAAATTGCCATGTTCTAAGATTTCCTTACCAATCCTCTTACAACGCATTTCACTTAGGGCCAAGATATCCAAATTATACTTCATAAATTCATTATCCACTTGCTGTAACTTCCCAGTCTGATTCATGGTTCTAACTTTCCAATTACCAATTTTCAATTTTCCTTTTTTATTTATAATTCTTAGCACCCCGCTATACCCGTGACTTAAGGCTATTGTCATTATCGTTTTACATACACTGTCTAAATCCATAGAGGATTCATTGGCTAGATTCATCAAAAGATAGCCAGTTCCTTGTGATATGCAGTGCCTATCTAACTAAGGCATGTGACCCCTGCCGGTCCATACTAATTCTGGTAAGATCAATTGCCAGGCATCAAGGGTATAAGCTGAAGAGACAGCTTGTCTATCGCCTTAAACTCAATCTGTCACCCTGCTGCCAATGACTTCTTCGAGATTTAAGGGGGTATTTCCTCCACTCCCAAAGTTCTGGTTACTTCACCAGGTTACTCATCCGTTTATATGACCGTTAGCAAACATAGAATGCTAAGATGTACCGCCTAGCACGGTATATAGGAGTACTTTATTGACTTCCTCCTCAAGAGCGTTTATGGGTTATGGAAAATTTGCGATTACGATAATTCGCGTTCTAAATACAGGTACAGTCATTCCTTTATAGGAAAACAAAAATGAGAATAGAAGTAAAATTCTTGTTACCTCTCTTTTCTTATCTGGTTTTGATGAAAGAAGGCTTATAACCATATTTCGGAGAAAAATCCGTACTGTAGGCCTCTGTAGCTAGATTGTGAATCGTGAGAGGTGCCTTTGTGCCACGCAGACAAAAATATGCTAAAGAAAGTGTTAAACGGCAGTCTTCCTCGTCCATTTTTATCAGTTTATCCTGTTCGTGCTTCTACAGTTAATACAACATAAGGAATTAATGCTTAATGGATGTGATAACTCATTAAAATTATCCCATAAACTTCATAGATTTGGACAAATAACCCTGACGGGAGCCTAACCACAATTTGTATTGTGTTACCTATGATTGTAATTCTTTATGCAAATAACTTTGTCTTTCTTTGACCCTAAGCTAAACTTTGACATCAACATTCGTACTTCATTATAAATGATTCTTAGAGTTAATGGGTTGATTTTTACAGTTTTGTAATAGAGACTAAGCTACACAACGGCGATCACTTTTTTCGATTTCAAGTCTCTTGTGATAGGATAGGTTTGCCAAGCCTCCACCTCACTATGATCAATAACAGTTCATTCCCGAAAACAACATTACGCTGTTTTGGTCTCTTGTGAGATCAAGATTCAGAGCTGATTAAAATCTATTTTGCATTTTTGTGAAGGGTAAAGGAAGAACTCGTGGTTGCGTGTCTCTTCACGCATGCCCGGTAAATTTGCTTAAAATACACTATTTTCTTCGTCTTTGAAGCTTTTTGTTAATTTTGTAATATCTTAACATAAAATTCGAATATATCACTTGCATTTGACAAACGTTGCCTAGAGCAATTGCAGTTGTAAAGGGGCAGTAATTAGAAAAGAATAAATTGCATCCTTTTTAATGTCCAAATTGAAATACAGTATTTAACATACATAAGATTTGAAAACTGGTGCTGAAATTTAGGAAGTTAGTCAAAGAAAACTGTCCTGTCTTGAATCAAGACGTCGGAGTGCCCACCAAAAGCTTATATTTCCATAAAAAAAATATATATATATTTATGGATTAGCACTCGAAAACCTTACGATATACAACGTCACAACGTCACATCAGCTGCTTGGCACGTATCCATAATAATTCTCGTTCTAAGAGAGAGAGAGAGAGAGAGAGAGAGAGAGAGAGAGAGAGAGAGAGAGAGAGAGAGAGATCTGATTTAGAAACCCGTCACTGGAGAATCAGACGTGTCGATATTCGTGAGGGCCTGCAGGTTCGCTGGAAGTTCGTCGTAGACGGTGTGAGGAACGTCATCTGTTGACATTAAAACGAAATTCATCACTTGTTTGTTAAGTAGGATAAGTTTACTTGACTTTTATTATTTCATATCAGAATTGTCAGCCCTAGGAAAGGTTTGGACGAGCTCTTTCAAGAACAAATTTTTTGTTCATAGGTTTATTTATGTAATGTTTATTGGAACTATACTTTTGTGTAAGGTTCAGCCCCAAGACTAAAATTTATATACTGAAGGAAGATAGGAAGGCTCAAAATATGAATGTTAATACACTAGTTCGCAACTCCAAAGTTAATACAATAATTTGGCCGCTCAGTATTCAGATGGCGTTGTAGATATATCGTTTGTCGTCTGTTTGTTTAGATTCAGAATTTGACAGTTGGCACAAACGAAATCATGGCGCCAGTAGTGAATTAGTCACACGGTATGTTTTTTTCCAATGAATGAAAAGAAATCGATCCTCATTAGGTGTTTCACAGGTTCCCTAAGGATAAAGTACGGTGAGTACTAATAGTATAATACATGAAATATGTGCTACTAATGCGTAAGCCCCACCGATATTGCATATAAGATTAAGGCTAGGCATCCGCAATACACTTTTCTCAAACTTTTTTATTTGGTCACAAAGCTATTGAAATAATTTATTTCTCAGGAGCTGACATACTTGGCGTTAGGAACATGTTTAGTGGTATGTATTATATTTAACTTTGATTTAACTTATAAGTGTATGAATATTTCATCATGTTTGCACACCTGAGTAGCATTACAGGAGTATACTGCCTCAACATATTATTTTGTTAGTGTTCGTTGTTTTTTAATTTTTTTCCTACTTCCTAATAAAGACTAACACTTTACAATATTTGTAAACTGTATTTGTTTGTATTTGTATTTTCATGAACATTGAATGTTTGTTTACTGTCTGTGCTTTCTATGTTTGCATAATTGCTTTGTCTCATGCTTGCACGATGTATTCAATTCATGAAAAAATCCTTTTTGTTTAGTATTATGTTTTCTCATATTTGTAATTATATTAGAGCTTATTTGCATGTAATTCATGACGCAATTTTAGCTTGCTTGTATGTTACTTTTTTTTTTTTTTTTTTTTTTTTTTTTTTTTTTTTTTACAATTCTTATATGTGCAATATTAATTACTGTTATTTTTTCTTATGTATAATTTATTAAAGTTCTTTTGATTTGATTTATCTTTCATTTTTGGTTGGCTTGTATGCTACCTTATATCTATTTCCATCCCCTTTTGATTATTTTTATTTGTGATTCAATTTAGTGATTTATTTTATTTCATTTGTTTGCATATCTATACATTTATTAATTTATATTACTAAAGAGTATACATGAGTGCATCATGCATTTCCGTTTCAATAAAAGAAAAATTACAATTGTGTTTTATATACACCTAATATCATTCTCCAATGGCCTACAATCTGTAATCAAATGTATGCCTACACATCACATATGACTAAGTTTAACAAATCAGATATACAGTATGTTTGACTTTATTCAAACGTGATATTATATAGAATATTTAAAAGGGATTGTAATATACAATACTTGAAATTGCAAGAAAAACTAAATTATAAGAGAGATAGCTATTGAGTTTCTGAAAAAAATGACTGAGAAAAATAAGGATATGTATTCTTAATCTATAAATGTACCTATTTGTAAAATTACAATTTAGTTATCTAAAATTTAAGAACGTCCTAAATATAAGAATGAAATATACTGACGTAGTAATGCATAGTATGAAATAATATGTCGCAACTTTACAATCGAACTCCATCCTATATTCCCGTAAGGATTACGGCTCTGAATGTTTAACCACCCACTTAATAGATGGAGCCATTCGTTTCAGATGGGAGTATCTGGCATCTTTTCATAGCACACTCATTTGAGTGCTATTAGACTCAGCCTTCCTATCTTCCTTCTGTATATAGTCTTTGGTTCAGCCTACCAGTACATCTCGTAGCCAGTTGAGACCAAATGATCCTCTCCTGTGAGAAACAGTACACTCCCATTCGGCCGCCCTTCAGCGTAGAGTCGTAAATGTTCCCGGAATCACCCAGGAGTGTCGTCCCTTGATAAATACGCAGACGGATCAATCCGAGCTTGGGCCTGTGTATAAGACGCCACCTGTACGCAGTCTTATACTCCCAGCCGTTTTTCCCGGGTTCTGTCCACAAAACTTTAACCTTAAACGAATATAACGTTCCATCCATCAGGTTTAGGGTGAAAACAGGTGTATGTGATGTTACCATTCGCAAAGTATCACTTGGAGGCTTTTGACTTGTTATATTTTATATTTTATTTTATTTTATTTCCTTAACTTGGACATTCAGAGTCAAGGTGCAACTGGAAGGAAACCTTACGGATCCATTAAAAAGTAAAAGTTAAAAGCAGCTAGACAACAATATCAATGAAAGAAAACTGCAATGAAATAAAGTAGAATTTTGAATAGCAAGTGCAGTAAGACTCAGAAAGGACGCAGCAAAAACTCTTAGTAGTGTCTGCAGTGCACTATCTGATCCATAGTAAATAAAAAGAAATCTAACATTTCCGCAATGAGGCATTGGCAATGCAAACTTCCAAATAGGGATTCGAAGATTCAAAGTATACGATAAAAACCCTTTAAAAGTTTAAAGGCCACTGCCAGAGGTAAGGAACAGTGACATTGCCCTATCAAGCAGGACAATGTCCTAGAGACTAACCATATATACATATGAGCAGCGCCCAAGCTAGGACCAAGGGTGGCCAGGCAATGGCTGTTGATAACTCAGCAGGTAGACCTATAGGCTCCTCCAACCCCCATCTTTAGCTCACAAGGATGGTGAGGTTACAGTGACCAAAGAAACTAACGAGTTTGAGCGGGACTCGAACCCCAGTCTGGCAATCACCAGTCAGGGACGTTACCACATCGGCCACCACAACCCTATTGTATTAAGTGAGATTCAGTAACGTGTTTATAGTTTCTCAATAAAGGGAAGTGTCTTCTGCATTGATAACTATTACAGTAAGGAATGTTTTATATTGTGCTTTGTCTGTAAGATAAAAAAACAGAATTATTTCATCTCAACCTACTAAATTTTCTGTAATTTACAGTTATTACATTATTGTTAGAAGGACTAGTCACTAGAATCAATGTATATACGACTGTTTACATTCTTTAGACAAAAAACAAGTGCTCAAAAAAAAAAAAAAAAAAAAAAACTTTAGGAGGTTAAGGACGACTTCATTTTCTGCTCATAGAATTAGAACGATAAGATGCTTTAAAACTTTATTAATATCCATTCTAGATAAGATTATATTGGCAAATCATAATGAATTCTAAAAAAAAAATTCATACAGCTCAATGATGAACTTACGGTCTTTTAAAGGCAAATTATTTACTTTACTTTCTTTGAAATTTGAAAAGGGTTTCAGCAAAATGAAATTAATTACCTGATCATCTGTACTAGAAGAATGCCAAAGAGCATTTCTCAGATCCTCGCCAGGACCCGTATCTGATGCTACTAGTTTGAGCTGTATGCCAGCATCACCAACAGCCGTAAAGGGGGTTGATTCCCAGTAAATCCTGCCTGGCCTTCTTCCAGGTTACTACATAAAAATGAGCATTATCCTGGAAACTGGAAAAGAATCGGTAATTATGAATGAGAGTTATTTGTCGTAGCTATCTATTCCACTATAATCTATTCTATGGCATTAATTTGAAAAAAAATCTCTCTCTCTCTCTCTCTCTCTCTCTCTCTCTCTCTCTCTCTCTCTCTCTCTCTCTCTCTCTCTCTCTCTCTCTCTCTTGGAATTCATATAGTTATTGTTAATAAAGAAAAACACTGAGCACGTGAGCCTTAATCCACTCAATATTTCCTTGCCTGTTTTGAAATGCTATTGTTTTACCTGAAAATAAAACCTGCGAAGTCATCATCAGCATATGTGTCAATGTAAAACGTTCCTTCGAAGTTGACTCCACCAAATGCAATATTTCCTGTGAAGAAATGAAAAATTATCAATCCTGTTTTGTTTCATCGTTATAGAAAGTGTACATTATTTTTCTTTCACTAATGCTATTGTTAAGATGCACCATGTGCAAGACTATGATTTAAATAATGAACAAGCAAACTTGCTATATCGAGTGATCATTAGATGGTCTAGAAATGTAATGGAATTTGTCAACAACGGAGTGAAAATATGGCAGCTTAATTACCATCGTTCAGTGACTACTTTCTTCTGATCATATATTCAAACTCATACTTGAACAGGCGATAATAGTAACAGATAAAAGAACTTTTGTTGTAATTTGCTCTAAGGGACACTTACCAACAGCTAACCCTGGATCTGAATTCAGTGTCTGTAGGATTTCCTCTCCTTTATTTCGGATGACCCATTCTGGATCCAACTGGCTCATCCCTAATGGATCAAGATCGACTGTGATGTATTTTCTGAAATGGAGGAAAACAAATTGTTTTGAATTATCGAAATATCCAAAAAAATTATTTTGAAAAGCTGCTCTGTTTAGATTAGCTTGAGAACGATGAGGGGATGAGCCCATATTCAAAAACTTTTCCAAATTCATTAACATACCTAAAATCCGTCTTGTAAATCCTTGAGTTATTAGGACACATATCTATATAGTCAAGTATCCCATCACCATCCCAATCTCCTTTGCAGATGTCTCCGACACCGTCATTGTCCAGATCCTGTTGATTTGCGTTGGCCACCAGAGGGCAGTTGTCTATGTCATTCGGAACTCCATCTCCGTCGATGTCCGCGTCGCAAACGTCCCCCTGGCCGTCACCATCTGTGTCCAGCTGATCGCTGTTCGACTCCATCGGACAGTTATCTCTGTTGTCTTGCTGTCCATCTCTTTCAAAGTAAAAGATAAGGCTTGAACTTCTTTATGACTGTGCCTAGTTGGGTGTTGAGTCTATATCTATTCGTGAAAACATGGTGATTCACTAGTACATTTCGAACTTTTGCAGTAATATGGGAATTCTAGTAAGCTGAAAGAGCATCTTCTAAACAACTATTATTGGAAAAAATCATTGAGTGTCGATATGGGCATAAGCCGATTAAAATGATTAATAACAAGATTCTGGACTCACTGATCATTGTCTTCAGAGGATTCACATGCATCTCCCACGAAATCTTGGTCGCTGTCCTCTTGTATCGGGTTTTGGACATCAGGGCAATTATCACAATCGTCTCCAACGCCATCGTTATCTCGATCACCTTGCTTCGGGTTGTAAATATTTATGCAATTGTCCGCCACATTGTCTATACCTGAAATGAGTAAGCACACATCTCAGCCTAAGAGCGTTTGGACACTTGGCTTGCAATATTCTGTTTCTGGAATCAGTGGTTCTTGATAGACTTTTTAGTTCCCACTTTCTAAATGAATAATCTCCTAATCATGCAAGGCAAAGGGGGAATGAAAATACGCTTTCGGTATTCTTACATTTCCAAATTGATAATTCTTAAAAAAAATGCATTTGTATATGTGATTATATCTCAAATATGTAAGACAATTATACTTGGTTAGGAAGATGATTTCTGTAACTAATGTAATGAATGAAACCTTTATCCTGTCTTATAACTGTTTAGAATATTGTCTCAGCCTTTGTCTATCTCCTTAGAACAATAATGCACTGATTAGTCAGTTGCATCATTACCGGCTAACTTGAATATTTTAAATAAGAGACCTTTGTAGTGATTATTTTGAATGTACTTAAACGATATATGCTAATCATCCTGAGTTATTCACATGGGATTTCTTTTGCCCCCAAGCCAATAGGTATAGAATAAAATAGAGATGAGATTAATTTTTTTAGTGAAGAAACTCCTGCTAACCACCAGGAAGCTAAAAAAGGGCCTGAAAATGACTGTAATGTTCTGATATGCATTCCCCTCTCGGCCTTCAATAAGAGAAAATGAAATTTCTCCAGGACCGAAGAGGAACTGGGTTTGATCGACTACGTCTGCTTTGCTGCACCTCGTCCGGGCTTCGGACTCCTGCCACGGTCGTCAGGCTGCTGTCATCTCATCACCATCATGCCCGTCCTTTGTGTTTATACGATATATCTCTTTCACAACCTTAACTGAATTACGGGCTGCCTTAGTGGAAGAGCCCGTGTCTTGCTATAATTATAGCAAGGCGATCTAATATCATCATCAATCTCATATGCATATCATTAAAAAGAACTCGTCAAATGTAACCAAACCCACCATTACATCATCACATACCATCATTGTCGGCATCTTCATCACAAACGTCACCAACACCGTCATCATCGCTATCAAGTTGGTTCGAGTTGCTGACGGATGGGCAATTATCACACACGTCGCCTATTGTGTCACTGTCTGAGTCACTTTGATCCGAATTAGCAACAAGAGGGCAGTTGTCCTGAAATGTTTAAAATCTCAATCATTCTCTTTAGGGAAATCAATCAGTCACAGAGAGACACGGGAGGGTATATGGTAGAGACTTATTATCAAAGGTGACCTTCTGTGAAGGAATATGATCATGAACACTGCTGACCAGTTGCTGAAAAAAGAAAACAGGAATTTAATTTTTTGATAAATTTCAGAACACAACATATAACGCCCCTAAAATGAATAATGAAATCAAGTAAATGGAATCCTACATTATTGTTATCATATCCATCATTATCAGCATCGTTATCACAGGCATCGCCAATGAAGTCTCCATCGGCGTCCTCCTGGCCAGAATTCGGTGTTTGGACGCAGTTGTCCTTCCTGCAAGTAGGTTCATTACAGGTCAGCTCTGTGTCGGGGTAGCCATCAAGGTCACTATCTACTTCACAGAGAATTCCGTCGCCGGCATAGCCCACTTGACACTGCAACAGACAATATGAAGGTTAATCATGGGTCTTATCAATGAGGTCTTTGGAGATTTAAGTGGAGAGAAAGATGGTCATGGTCTTTTTCTTTCTCTCTTGACCATAACGCACACCCTTTTTCTTAGTGTTAATTAGTCAAAAGCTGTGTCCCTGGAAAAGATAGAGATACTACCGCTAGAGAGTTATGGGGTTCTTTGACTGGCAAGACACTATTACACTGGCTCATTCTCTCTGGTTATGGTTTCATTTCACCTTTGCCTACACATACACCAAATAGTCTGACAACACTGAGATTACCAAATAATTTTTCTTCTCTCAAGGGGGCAACTACTGCACAGTAATTGTTCAGTGGCCATCTTCGTCTTGGTAACGGTAGAGGAGACTAGCTATGGTAAGCAGCTCTTCTAAGAGAAGGACACTCTGAAGTCAAGCCATTGCTCTCTAGTCTTGAGTAGTGCTATAACCTCCGTACCATGGTCTTCCACTGTCTTGGAATAGAATTCTTTTGTTTGAGCGTACTCTCGGGCATTCTATTCTATCTTATTTCTCTTCCTCTTGTTTTGTTAAAGTTTTTATAGTTTATATAGGAAATATTTATTTCAATGTTACTGTTCTTGAAATATTTTATTTTCTCCTTTTTTCCTTTCCTCACTGGACTATTTTCCCTGTTTGAGCCCCTGGGCTTATACCATCTTGCTTTGCCAACTAGGGATTAGCTTAGCATAATAATAATAATAATAATAATAATAATGATAATCCTCTTAAAGCGTCTACTGAATTAGCGTTAGACTAAAGACTGGAGAAATTCAATGACGGGACAATAAAGATTGCGCGGTTTATTAGTTCTTAAATCAAAGAAAGCTTATTAGCAAACGTGTGGCAATTTAAAGCACGGAAAATTCCCTAAATAATTTACAATCAATAATCAATTACCTGTCCTTTGAGTTCGCATTTATAGCCATCACCTGTGAAGCCGTTGGGGCAGCTCCCGCAAATGTAGTAAGGCGCCTCCTTTGTGTTCTTACACGTAACCCCAGTTGCACATGGCTGAAGTCCGCACGGCTTAAACTCCCCTTGGAAAAATAGGGGTCATATCGTTAAAGTTCTTGAAGCGAAGAATGTTTGGGTATTTTCAAAGCGTATTGGCAATTTATTTCAAAGGCGTGTTATTAATATTTGGTATAAATACGTTCTCGTAACTTGATGGGTGTCTAGAGGAATTGTCTTACTAAAAGTATTCTAATATTGCCTTTAATTTTGAAGGAAAAAAAAAAAAAAAAAATTCTTAGTTCTCGTATCCTTCACTCGTTTTGGCATTGGAATATATCTAGCTTACCATTACTGTAAATGATAAGAAATATGTTTTGATTTGCAGAAAAGGTAGATAAACGATGATTTCCAAATAAAATTATCAGTGGTACAACTAAAAAGAAGCAGTATATAATTTTCGTTAGGTAGATAATTCTATTAAACTATAGAAATAAAGATAAAATATATTCATAATCTAAAAGGAAAATGTAAATAAAAGCAGGCCTAATCAGGCCCAATCAGGCCCGTCTTTTATAACTGTTTAGGCAAAATAAAAAAGCAATCACATCGTACCATCCAAAGTTTCATTGATTATTTTGACGACTTCATCAATCAGTTCCAAGCAGACATCGAGGCAGTTTTGAATTGATGCACCATTGCAAGCACAGAGATCAGTCGTGCATCCCTCTGAAGATAAAGGAAGATGGTTATTCTTATTTTTATTCTATCATATTGCTTCATTCAGGGTACACTCGGGCACACTATTCTATGTAATTTCTCTTCTTCTTATGTTGTTAAAGTTTTTAGTTTGTATAGAAAATATTTATTTTCATGTCGTTATCGTTCATAAAATACTTTATTTTTCCATGTTTCCTTTCCTCACTTGACTATTTTCCCGGTTGGTGCCCCTGGGCTTATAGCCTTCTGCTTTTCCAACTAGAGTTGTAGCTTAGCAAGTAATAATTGTCGCGAATGAAGTGTGTGACCTTATATGAAATGCCAACATTTTTTGCGAACGAAACTCACCCAAACCGTACCCCAGTCCAGAGTCAATACAGATATCTGTATTGACTCTGGCCTAGTCATTCCCTAACCGTAGATTTCGGAGCGGAGGCGGTGGGGGTTGAGGGGAGCGCTGATATTTTCGGCGGCGGAGTCAATAACTCCTATCCCAATAAATATTCAAAATAGATTTGAAGGGATTATTTCGATATATATATATATATATATATATATATATATATATATATATATATATATATATATATATATATATATATATATATATATATATATATATATAAGCTTAGTTCCTGCCAATTATCATGCTCATACCGGCTATAGTCATGACTTGGCTGTCACGATTTTTAGCCAAAACATTTGTGGGGAGGAGCAACCTTCTCTTAGAATTTTTCAGATAACCAAATTTTTGTATTGATATTTGAAATAGAAAAGTCTCAGTAGCCATTTTTGGATATCTGCGGGTGGCCGATTTTTGGCGGCGCCGTAAATTACTCGTAAAATACTAAACATATGTAAATGAAATTTTCAAGGATTTATGGGATGAATATTTACTTTGTCCATGCCAATTTTCATGTTGATATACTCCATAGAAAAGCCACAGCAAACGTTTATTAGGTATGGATTGAATGGTTATTTTTTGCGGTGGAGTAAATTGTTCTTAGAATAATTCAGATATCCAAATGAAAATTTCAGGGGTTTCTCTTTCACTACCAAATTCCCCAGTAATATCTACAATTGAAAATACACAGCTATCATGTAGCCTTCTTAAATAAGCTGTTAAATGTAGCAACATTAGAGTGAACTGCGTGATTGTGA